>NW_028270180.1:75781700-76084730 GCF_037043375.1 Chiloscyllium plagiosum | reverse complement strand
CCAGACACCACAGAGTTATCGAACTGCTCGCTGCAGCCATCAGGATCATCACTCTTGGTCTGACTTGCACATTACCACTGATCGGTAACAGGGCACACAGAACAGGGCACTTAATCCACCGTGAGCCGTAGGTGAACGTTTTCCTTGATATAACCCACAGGGTATGTCCAGAGGGTAAACCAGACCAGTTGCTGGGTCTGTGATGGTCTCCCTGAACATTCCTATGGAGACATTCCCCATGGTGCAGTCCCTTTTAACACAGCAGAGATGGCAGAATTGTGGCTAAAACTGGACAGGTCCCTGGGGTCACAACGATCAGTCTGCCAATCAGACCGCTCATTCATGTGACTAATAGCTGAGTCTACTGGAAATCCGCAGGATACCACCTCGACAAAATCACAGGATTTTCTACACAGCCCAGAACCTCTCACATGAACATCCAACCTTGACCATCACTGACACCACCGCATGGGGATCACACAGAAGAATCATCTGCCTGACGAGAAGCCAGCCATCCGCATGGGTGGCTGACTGGATCTGGTGCCCTAACTCACTGCTCTTGACCTCTGCAGTACTCTGGTCTGTAGCAGAGGGCAGAGTCCTAGATATACCTGGCCACAATATGTCTGCCCACAATTCCATTTTCAATAATATTTGGACAGGATTCCAAACCCACCACCTAAGAACATACAATGGCACTTATTTTGTCTGCGGCCACAAGTCATACCCCGGCTGGCGTTGTCATGGGCTGGCACGTGGCATGTGGTACCACTCCTTTCCCACTCCCAGTCGTCTCCTTTGCAGAAGCTTATTCCCCGCAGAAAACGCGCCTTCACTGCCCCAGACGAGATACCCTCTCCCCCCTTTTTGTGACAACTTACGAACACCCTGCACCTCAACATAGAGGCACATCAGTTGGCCACCATGCGAGAGGAGATATCATGCCACGGCTGAAGGGCTTGCCCAGCTGAATGCAGAGGCTGTCGCCATTCGCACTGTGGCCCAGCAAAACATAATGGCCATGGACTACTGGCTGGACAAAAAAAAAGGGGCACTAGCGGCTTCATTCGCAAAGCCTGCTGTACCTACACCCCTGAACCCAACGAAAATATAACGGACCTGTCACACCACATTCGACAGGCTGCTTCTGACCCAAATGAACCGGAGTCCACTGGGACCTGTGGACCTGGGCAACCTCCTGGCATGGCTCACGGGGCACTGAACTGCTAGAGGAACTGGTATCTTTTATTGCGGTTGTGGGTATCATTATCCTGGCCTTGGGCCTCCGTATGTGCTGCTGCCGGTTTTGTACAGAACTTTTACCCCTCCTCTCCTCACAAACCAGCTTGTACAAGTTCGCTGGAGTGAGATCCCCTCCCCGACACAAACAACGCTGGGTCAGATTCAGACACTGACTACCACCTCTCTGACACCAAAGCCCCACCACTGATAGCCTCCCCTTTCTGGGCTACATTGCACCTTTTCAACATGCTCTTCAGCAAAGAGCGAACTGTGGAGAAAATCTGGTACACTTCCCACTCATAGCATAACCACATTAAAAAACACAGAAGCATGTTGGCGAAACACAGAAATCATACCTGCCAACAAAACAGAACACACCCACAATGCATAAGTTGTGGCCAAACAGGCGAATATCGAATCCAGATATTCTAAGCTACTCCCAGACCAGATAATAACTTCTCAAACAGCCTTCCCAGTAAGTTCCTCGCCTCGATCATCACTTCAGTCCTAATACCCTAAGCGCAGTCTCATTTCCCATATAAACCAATGGCACAGAAACAAAGAGGCAGACTGAGAGACCCCGGAAGACTTTGCTCCCAGGAGGAACACAATGGCCAGAACTGAATGACAGGAGAAGGAAAATTTACACATACTCGTGCAGACAGGAAATACCGTTAAGAATCCTCGAGAAGACATTTTCACCCATTCATGGAGATGGCTGGAATCTCCAGTGGCAATTACAAATGAATTGTTACTGCCAGACGCTTGTTTAAATTATATTTAGTTTATTCTTGTTTTAATCGCTTCCCAATTGTCGCCACTATGCTGTTACAGCTTTAAGATTATCCTCTTTGTTTTGTCCCCCTATGAAATCTGCGTGCACTCTCTGCTTTGGGGAGTACATTCTTGCCATCTGTGCAGAGAATCAGTTCTGGGTCAGCCTGGTACATGTCTTTACCCCGATGTCAATTTGTTTCATCAAACTGTTTGCCAGCTTTGTACCTGATTCTCTGATCCATTTGGCTGACACCTCATGATCGTGAATTGTTTATGTTTTTACCCTGTTATCAGTCTCCCCTGGGGAATCTCACTCAAACCCACATACACGACATCATATCCACTTCCCTCGTTTGAACATCTGATCTCTTCCTCAAATCATGTAATCAGATCTGTTATGCATTACCTCCTTTGACAATACCATGCTGACGCCTTGATCAAACCTTGCCTGGACAAGTCGCAATTAATTCTCTCCTTCAAAGGTTTCTCGAAACGTTTACCGACCACTCCTGTGAGACTCACTTGGTTGTATTTCGCTGGTGTGTTTCTACCTGCCTTGTAAAAAAGTAGAACCCCATTATTGTCCTGCAGTCCTCGACCAACTCCCCTGTGGCCAAAGAGGAATGTTAACATTGCTCAGAACCCCTTAAATTGCTCCTTTGTCTCACAAAGTTACGTTAGGTACAACTCCACTCTGAGCTGGGGATTTGTCCACGTTTCAGACTCTCAAAACTTCCAGTATAATCTCAATTCCGATATGAAACTGATCAAGAGCCTCTGAGTGCATCTTCCTGTATTCTATATAGATGTCTTCCCACAAAGGGACTGCTCTCCAGCTGAATGTGTAAAGTGATTGCTCCATATATCTTTACAACTGTACACTACTGTACTCTCACAATGGAGGGAACGCATTCACCTATTTTAACGGGAAGACGCGGTTTTCAGCCTTTGCGCCTATTAAACCTTTAGTTTTGATACCCAAAGGCACAGTGTTACTATGAGAAAGCAGTTCAGTGTTTTCTATCCGAAAGAAAGACCGGCTCTTGATGACACCTCCTGCGTGGACTCCAATCCGTTCACATCTGACATGAGGATTTTTTTTTTCTCTCTGCTGTTCATCACATCCAGGATAGAATTGCGGTAGAAATGATTGCTGTCTTCGTTGACCTAAGAAGTTGATGTCGATGGCTCACCTTGTAATGGGAACTATCCATAAGAGAACTTTTCAAGAGGAACACAGTTCTGTCATCTGAGCAGGGGATCATTGCACAAGCAGAGTAACAGGTTTCTACCAGGTCATGCGCAGTTATTCTTCTTCGAATATTCACAGTATCCGACTCGAGAGCATAACCAGATAGTGCTAGAAAAACTCAGCAGGTCTAGCAGCATCTGAAAAAAGAAATCAGAGTTAACATTTCGAGTCCAGTGACCATCCTCAGAACTGACGATAGCTTAGAAAATGTTGGTTTGTCTGCAGAAGATATAGTGGGGTTTGGGCGAGAGTAAGGAAAAAATGAAAGGGATGGATAGAGTTCAAATAGAGAGAAGAACAGTTGGACAAAGGAATGGATGATGATCTCGCTGTCAGGGTGAATAACTGTTAATGGAGACTGTTAGTGGCGAACCATATGTAGTGTGTTAGGGCAGACTGTTTGATAGAGAGATAGGATTGGGAGAGTTCATGCCCTTAAAAAATGAAAATGATATGGGGTCTGGAAGGCTGCAGACACCCCAAACACAAACTGATTTGGTATCCTTCCAGCATGCCCTGAGTTTCGCTGGAACTCTGCTTGAAGACAGAACTTGAATTGTCTGCAATGTGTTCACCGAATCCAAACTTCGTTTCCCAAGATAGTGGAAACCACATTGCCTTAGATTGGATTGCGTGAAGTGCAGTTCATGTGTTGCTTCACCTGGAAAGTGTGTTTGGCCATTGGAAACAGAGGAGAGAAGACGCCAATAGACAGGTGAGTAGAGACAAGCAGCAAACGGAAATGTTATTAGAGAAATGATGAGGACAAGAAACCTAACAAAAAGGCACTCCACCTGAATGCTGGTCGCATTTGTAACATGGTTGAAGACTTAATGGCACAAATCAACACGAATGAAAATGATTTAATAGCCGTTAGAGAGATACGGTTAAGGGCTGGACACAATTGGGAGTTAAATGTCCAAGAGTACGAGATTATTTGGAAGGTTAGAGAGCAGTGTAAAAGAAGTTGGTGTCTCTCTGTTATGCAAGGCCGTCATCAGGGCAGTGTGGAGAGACAATATGTGCTCTATTGGGAATGTTTGAATTACTTTGCGTGGAACGTAGAAATTCTAAAAAGAAAAAGTCACTGATAATTGCAGTCTATATATGCCAGCAAATAATAACATCACACTGGTGAAGGCAATAAACAAACAAATAAGCAATGCCTGTCAAAATGGGTCAGCTATTATCATTAGAGATTTTAATTTACATGTAGCTTGGTCGATGAGGAGGAGGTCGATGAATGTACCCATGATGGTTTGCAATGGAACCGACGAGGGAGAAAGCAATCTTTGATCTGGTCCTGTGTAATGGAACAGGAATAATTAATGATCTCATAGATATTGATCTTCTTGGAACGAGAGATCACAATATGGCCGAACTTAGATTTCAGATGGGGAGTGTGAATATAAAATCCTGTGCATGTACACGGGTCACAACAATAGAATGAGAGCACACCTGTCTAATGTAGACTGGAAACAAAGGTTATTTGGTGGGACAGATATCGAGCAGCGTAGGACCTCCAAAAAAGATTGTTTTGTAGAAGTGCTCAGCAAAAGTATTTTCCAATGAAAAGGAAAGACTGCAGGAAAAGGGGCAATCTGCCTTGCGTGACTTCTGAAATAAGGGAGCTAACAAAGTCAAAGAGAAAGCATACCATGTCGTCGAGAACAGCTTGAAACTGGAAGATTGGGGAAACTTTAAAGATAAACATGACGAAGTACAGAATACAAAGACGGATAGCAAAAGTTTCTATGAAAATATAAAACGAAGGACGAGTGGCTAAAGCAAAGGTTGGTCCTTTCGAGGATGAGAAGGGACATTTAGTTATGCGATGTGATGAACTGGGCGAGGCATTCTATTTTGTGTCAGTCTTCACAGTGGAGAATGCTAATAACATGCCAGTAAGTGATAAAGAGACAACTGTAGGTGAGGACCTGGAAACAAACATTATTACTGAAGAGGTAGTGTCAGGCAAGCTAATGGAGCTGAGGATCGACAAGTCTCCTGGCCGTGAGGGAATGCACCTCAGGGTATTAAAGAAGATTGCGGGAGAAACAGCAAGTGCTCTCGTGGCAAGTTTCAAATTCACTGGACTGCGTGGCCGTCCGTGCAAGTTGGAAAACAGCTAGTGTGACACCACTGCTGAAAAAGGGAGATGGATAAAAGATTGGGAATTATTGATCAGTCAGCTTAATTTTTGCAGTGGGGAAGATGCTAGAGTCTATTATCAAGGAAGAAATAGCAGGGCATCGAGATTGAAACTGGAAAGACGCAACGGAGGTTCATGAAGGTTCAAGCAGTGATGTTATGTTGCAGCTGTACAAAGTGCTGGTGAGGCTATCCTTGGTGTCCTGTGTGCACGTTTGGTTCCCTTCCTTGAGAATGGATGCACTGGCACTTGGGTGGGAGGGGGGCAGGAGGGGTGCGGAGGAATTTCGCTAGGTTGATTCGGAAGTTGAGGGAGTTGGCCTATAAATAGAGACGGATTAGATTAGGATTATTTTCTTTGGAATTTAGAAAAATGAGGGAGCAATCTTACTGAAACATAAAACTTTGAACGGAATAGATTAGATAGAATTAGAAAGGATGCTTCCACATTCGGGTGAAACTCGAACAAGAGAGCATAGCCTCAGGATTAGAACAAGAGAGCATAGCCTCAGGATTAGAACAAGAGAGCATAGCCTCAGGATTAGAGGGAGCAGACTTAGACTGAGTTCAGAAGGACCTTCTTCACCCAGACGGATGTTAATATATGGAATACCTTGCCCAACGAAGAAGTTGACGCTCGTTCAATAAAAGTTTTTAAAGCTAAGAGCGATACTTCTTTTGAATAATAAAGGTAATAAGAGATACAGTGAGAGGGCGAGTAAGCGGAATTGAGTCTTTAGTAAGATCAGCAATGATATGATTGAACGGCAGAGCAAGCTTGAAAGGCCGGACAGCCTACTCCTGCTCGGATGTTTACGTTCTGTGCATTTATGTGTCAGAAAAGCGGAGATGCAGGGGGAAGACTCCATGGGGCGACTTGGTTCAGGTGGTGGGTGTGAAGGCAGATTGCAAAAGGGTTTACTGTAGGGAATGGTCACTGTGGATGGTGGACAGAGACGGGAGAGGGATATATGTCTGATGATGGCATCTCGCTATTTGTGGTGGAAATTTAAAACAAAATCGATGATCACTTGAAGCACCACTGCGAATACATTTGCCAACTTTTATAGGTGCGCAATTGAGAGCATTCTGTTTGGATGTATCACTACCTGGTATGGCACCTGTACCATTCAAGAGCAGAGACAGTCACAGCGAGTGGTGAACTCGGCCCGGACAAATGCAAAGGACAACCTATTATATGTTTGCATGTTATTTATACATCCATGCAACTTAACTATGTGATATGCGTGCATTGATCGCAAGACAAAGCTTTTCACTGTGCCTCAGTGCACCTGAAAATGAATTCAATTCAATTCAATTGGAATGGATTTTTGGAGTAGCTTGTGGTGGAGCCAAGTCGGGAACAGGCAATACTCGATTTAGCGTTGTGCAATGAGGCAGATGAGACAACAGAGCTGAAGATGAAGGAACCCTTAGGAGGCGGTGATGAGAATATGATTGAATTTACCCTGCAATTACCTGAGAGGAAGAATATACAATCAGAGGTAACAGTATTAAAGTTGAATTAAGGCAAGTACAGAGGCATGAGGGAGGAGCTGGGTGAAATTGGTGAGGAGAGGAGCCTAGCAAGAAAGCAGGAAAGTGGAAATGCAGTAGCAGGAGTGTCTGAGCGTAATTCATCAGACACATCAGAGACACATCCATTGGAAAATGAGGCATGGTGTCAGGAGGATGATGCAAACATGGCGGACTGAGGAAGTCATCGATCGCATAAAGGCAAAAGAGAAAATATATAATGTGGCGAAGGGCAGTGGGTAATCAGAGGATTGGGAAGCTCACAAAGACCCACAAAGGGCAACAACAAAACCAACGAGGAGGGAGGAGATTAAATATAAGATAACTACTAATATAAAGTAAGACTGCAGTTGTTTCTTTATTCTTATAAACGCAAAAGAGAGGTAGAAGTTGACAATGGGCCGTTGGAAAATGACAATTGACAGAAAGTAGTGGGGAACAAGGAAATTGTTGAAGAACTGAAAAAATATTTTGTGCCAGTCTTCACAGTGAAAGACATGAGTTATACCCAAACATACAAGAGAATGGGGGAACAGATGTGAGTCTAGTGGCCATCACTGTGAAGGTCCAAAAAACACTGAATGGCCTGAAGGTCGATACATCATCTGGATCAGGTAGAATACCCTCCAGAGTTCTAAGGTAGACAACTGAATAAATTGTGGATACGTTAGTGGAGAGCTTTCAGGAACCGCTAGAATCAGAAAGGGTGCTATAGGACTGAAAAATCACAAACGTGACACCCCACAAAAGCTGGAAAATTATAGAGCAACCAGCCGTATCTTGGTTGAGGATAAGATCCTGGAATCCATTCCGTTGGAAGAAATTTCTGAATACTTGGAAGTGCATGTTAAAATAAGGCAAAGTCAGCAATGTTTCGTCATGGAGAGGCCATACTTGACAAATCTGCAAAAAAATCGTCTTTGAGGAAGTAACGAGGAAGACAGACCAAGGAGAGACATTGGATGTTATGTGTCTGGGCTTCATGAAGGTCTTTGATATTTACCGCACAGGAGGCTACTGAATAAGGTAAGGGCCCATGGTTTCAGAGGAAAGCTGCGTTCGCAGGACAGAAAGCAGTGATTGGTAGCAAAATGATCCTTCTCAGGATGTCAGCTGGTGACAAGTGGCGTTCCTCAAGGCAGTGCTGGGGCTACAACTTTTCATTGTCTCCATTAGCGATCTAGGTAAAGTACCTGAGGGCACTGTGTATCAATTTGCAGACAATGCAATGGCAGGACAGTTAAAATTGAGGAAGCGGGGATGCTGCAAAAGGATATGGACATGTAGGGAGCATCTGAAAATAAATGGCAGATGGAGCATAATGTGAGAAAGTGTGAGGTGTTGCACTTTGGTCGGAAGAATAAAGACACGGACTGTTGTCTAAATGGGGCGATGGTGCACATGCCTGTCGTGCAAGGATACTTGAGTATATTAGCCTAGGAATCTCTTAATATGAAGTTGCAGATTGAAGCTGTAGTTTGGAAGACGGCTGCAATGCTGACATTTATTTTTGGAATATTTGAATATAAAAGCAGGGATGCACTTCCGCAGCTCTATAACAGTCTGGTCAGACCACATCTGGATTACTGTGTGTACGTTTTGTTATCAAATTTCAGGAAGGATGCACTGGTGCTGGCTGTGTTCAGAGCTGATTCACCATTATGGTGACAGAAATGAAATGCTTGACACATGAGGAACGTTCGAGGACTCTGGGTCAATACTCGATGAAGTTTAGAAGAATAAGAGGGAATCTAATTGGTACTTATAGAATCGTGAATCGACTAGACAGAATGGATGCTGGGGAGGTGTTTCCATTTTTAGTAGATACTAGAACCCAAAGGCACAGCTTTGGAGAAAAGTGAAGACATTTGAGAGCAGTAATAAGAGATACTTATTCAGAAAGAGAGTGGTGAATGTATGGAATTCGTTGCCAGATAAGTCTGTGGAAGACAGGGCTGTGATTACATGTAAGACTAAGGTATGTAGCAGCGTGGTTGTCAAGGATATTAAGGTTTATGGGGCGAAAGCTGGAGAATTGGGTTTAGAAAGTAATTGCCATGATCTAATGGCAGAGCAAATACACTTAGCTGAATTGTTTAATTTCTGCTCTATTGTCTGATGGACTTATGCATCGAATGACCTCCATCTGCAAGTTCTCCTCCAAGGAACGTGCAAGCCGGACTTGGAGCCTTGTCTGCGAAAATCTAATTGAGTGCTGATCCAGACTTGATGCTCCAAATGGTCTATTTCCGCCCTCCATCTTCTATTTTATCATTCTTCATAAAAAAAGATGAATGCAATGACCACTCCTGTGGCCAGTCCTCTGAATCATCTCTGAACAGGCAGTTGCTAAAGTTCCAGCATCATATCCCTGCTCTTATACTCCCCCTTGCGATCAAGAACAGAAAGTATCTCCAACCCCTTGAGACCACTTGATCCCTTGTCCAATCCCCTTCAAAAATTCGTGAATGCCTCCTTCAACTTCTCTTTTATTACTGTAAACCACTCAGTATTCACTCTTGTCTCATTGTTTCTCCCCAAATTCATTATCACCCACTTCGCTGGATTGAATTCATTTCAGCACTTTTTCTTGCCAATTGTTTCCAATCTCCCTGCAGTCTGTGGCTTTCTTCCTCATGGTTAACTACATCACTAATTGTTACATAATTTGCACACTGCTAAATGATCACCACGACAAATAATTAAAAATCATTGACCAATATGAGAAAACAATGGAACTCATAGAAGCCATGTTTCATACGCTCACAGAGGACACCAGAATTGGAGACTGTAAAGAAGGTGATCGAAGATTCCAGAATGATCGTAATCCAATGCGTCTTTGGGCTGAAAAATGTCAGATTGGAGTTCAATCTGGATAAATGGAAGTTATTGTATTTTGCTACATCAAATATGAGTAGGGCTTATAGAATTAGTGATCGGGCGGTGCATCGTGTTGTGGAAAACGGAGGCCAGGGATGCAGGTGCATAATTCTTTTTAGTTTGCTTCACATATCGACAGGATGGTTAAAAAAAATTGTCATCCTGCATTCGTTGCTCAGTCCTTTGAGCATAGGAGTTGGTACGTATTGTTGAAGTTGAATAGGATATTGGTTGAGGTCTCTTCTGGAGTACTGCGTCCAGTTCTTGTCGCCAAGTAATAACAAGGAAATTATTAAGCTGGAGTAGGTTTAGAAGAGGTATGCCTGCGTATGGCTAGTGGGGAAGGTTTATGTTAGAACGAAAGGCTGGAGAGGCTGAGAATATTTTCACTCGAGCACTGGAGTTTGAAAGGCGACCTGTTAGAAATTTATAATTTTTTGAGAGTCAGAGAGAGTTAATTGTAACTGTGTTTTCTGCAAGGAAGGGACTTCAAAACAAGAGGGCAATTGATTTCGTTGAAAAGAGAGAGATTTAAAATAAGACATGAGAGGCTTGTTTTTTTTTAACAGAGGATGGGTTATGTGTGCAATTCACTTCCTGAGGCAGTAATGAATGAAAGTACATTTACAATGTTTACAGGATATTTAGATAAATGAATTAGAAAGTTTCAGTGGGATTTAAAAATAGCTGTTCATTCATACCTAGTCTATTATTTATTGCCCAGAGGGCAGTTCGGAATCAACCACGATATTATGGATCTGGAGTCACATGCCAGCCAGACCAGATAAGTATGGCAGTTTTGTTTCTCGATCAGGCATTAGTGAATCAGATCTACAACAACTGATGCAACATTATCATTAGACTCTTCAAATCTAGGCATTTATAGAAATAAAATTCCAGCATCTGCCATGCCAGGATTTGAACAGAATTATATCTGGACATTCGTATGAACAATGCAGTAATAATAATAATACAAAGGCATTATTAACCTTCAACAATTACAGGAGCTGTCAGATGCGACACGTTAAGTTTGGCATTATGTTCAGTATGAGCTGTTAGGAGTGAAAGGCCTGTTTTCATGCTGTGTGAGTATATGACTTTGACGGTATTAAACTGGGAGCTGGTTGGGATTAACTGCAGCATTGACAGTTTAATTGATCTCCTTCTGGGATATGTAATCTTGCTGGTTACTCTGGAGTTTTTGTTTGCTCATTGAGCCTTCCCCACGCACGGGACTGTTGAACAGTCATTCCCCAGTTTGACTGAGTAAATGAGTTTCCACTTCAGCATGTATTTGAATCCCACACATTCTGTCTTTGCTTGTGTGAGTTTCCTCCCACAGTCTGAAGGGGTGCAGGGTACTGCGATCAGCCATGGAAATGATGGGGAATGGAATAGGTATGGAGTGTGGGTCTGATAGTATGTGCTTCGGAGGGATGGTGTCGTCTGCAAGGGCTGAATGGCCTGCGTCCCCATACGGTAGGCATTCTCGGATTAAGGGTCTACTACGTTGTTCTGGCCCTGGAGTCACAAGGAGGCAAGATTGGGTAAAGATGGTAGAATGCCCTGCGTAAGGGACATGCATGAATGGGATTGCAGGAAATTAAAGTCATGTTCTCTGTTCCTGAGGTCAGCTTTTCATTCCAGGTTTTATTCGACGAATTGTAACATTACCAGTTCCGTGTCTGAGTCCCCAAGGATGACTAGTTTATTATATAACCAGAACACCACATTCTCCAGGTTGCAGTATTTACTGGGAACAAGAAGCAGATTCTGAGGGGATGCGAGCAAAGGCAGCTGCTACTGCCAATATCAAAAACATTTATCCAAACATGAAAATGAAATTTCGAACCTTGCCACCCCAAAGTTAAAGTCTTAACAATCTTTAGATGCGCCAATCGACTGTCTCAGCGACATGTACTGCTTATGGCTATAATATTATAAATGGGGGCAAGTATTCCCTTCCGCCCCGTTTTTGACCAGAAGCAATCCCAACCTCGGAAATAAACGCGCTGCTCTCCCGTCATTCCATCCCAACTTCGAACTTGATCTTCATGGCTGCTTCACACAGTTTCCCTGATTCCGAGTCTGGAACTGGAATTAAGTGTGATTGCCTGCAGCAGTTGTTATTGCTTTGTGTGGGCAAAGTAATGGAGTAGCCGATGTTAAACTATAATGCTATTGAAGCATATATTTGAACAATATCCTGCACTGTCCCATGAGTTTCGAGAGTTTCATTAATCCCATTCTCCAGTACTCTCATTCATGGAATCTCCACAGACTCTGGGGACTTTGAACTAAAAGATTCAGCCCATTTTGAGTTCCCACATGCCTGTTGTTAAGTCCTGATATTATATATTATTCCTGACATTTCCTCTGCTAAAATACTAGCTGAAGTTGGCAAGCGTGGTCTGTGGTGTTTAGTATTTCGTCAACTGCGTTGTGATTGCCACGACTTCGAATCGACTCTACATCATGATAGTCAGTTCTCTCAAAGTTTTGCTTTTGGTGAAACACGGTAAGAAATTACTCGTTTTTACATGACAATATTCTCCGAGGTGATGATTTGTTTTCCATTGAATTTCGTTCTATGATATTTCGGCGTTTCATTTGTCAGCATTTAACCCCAAACGTTCTTTAAGATATCTTTCCCTCCCACTCACCCTAACTCTCTTTTCCGACCTTCGTCTCATTTGACTGAGGTATTGCACAATGGAACATACACTTTCACGTTGATACCATCTACTCACTGTTGCTGGATGACCATGCCCCAATCTCTTCATTGGCACGTTTAAATCATTCAAGTCGTTTGGATATCGTAGCTGTGTGATCAATTCTCCTTTCGCGGTTTTTACTGACATGGACCAGAGATTATTGGAACGTGAGACTCAATAAATGGACACAGAGAATAATTGGGAAAAAAGAGACTCTATTGGAACAAGTCAGCCATGATGGTTTTCTGCGATAGCCTACTCGTATAATCACTTGATTGTTAATACGAAAGGCCAGGTAACATCTCAAGGTCGATGGGTTCGATTCCCACCACACCACGACAATGGTAAAATATGAATGCAAGAAATACCTCCAATTAAGGATATGCCAAATCCGTTGCCTGAATGACCCATATGTTTCACTGACGTCCTTGAGGGAAGGAAACTGCCATCCATGTCTCCTTTGGCTTCCACGTGTCCCCGGACCACAAGCCGATAAATGCTGCAGAGCCACACCGCATGCTGGTGCGACAAGGTAAAAACGGTTCATTCGGTTCTACTTAGACTATTGTCTGCAGTTCACATAAGTCCATGATCTGATCGCACTGGGAAAGGTTCAGGAGAGATTCACTCGGATAGTGTCTGGTCTGAACAGTTTCAGTCATGAAGAAAGACAGGACAGACTGGGATTGTTTGTCACCGTGCAGAGGAGTTGGCGAGAGGCATGGTTAAGTTGCACAAAATCTTGAGAGGTATGTATTAGGTAGACTGAAAGTAGCGTTTCCCATCGACGGAGATATCGATCATAGGGGGCCAGAAATTTAATGAGAAAGACAGAAAGGTTTAAGTAAATGTGTGGAAAAGCATGAGAGTCCGGCAATTGTTGGAATTTGCAACACTGTGTCTGTAAGGGTCAGGGAGGCAGGAACCCTCATAACCTGAAGAAATATTCAGATGTGAATATGTTCTGCCAATACCGATAAAGCTATGGGCTAAGCGATTCAGGTCGTTAAGCAGTTGTTTTTGACAAGTGGAGACACAATGTGCTGAAATGTCTCCTTTAAAACTGTTGTCCTCGGTAGTATAATGGTTAGTGTCGCCGCATGCTATGCGCGAGATAGGAACTCAATTCCTCGGTGGGGCAGTGTAAATGTTTTAAAATTGCCGCTCCGTTCCCAAGTGCGGGATATTAGTGCCTGTCCTTCCATTATCCATAGGACATGTCACAGGAAGGACAGTGCTGTCTGAATCAGCGTGGGGAAGGACTGCAGCTCCCGGCGAGACAGAGTATCAGTGAAAGTACAAACACGTGACTTCTGCAACTTGCACCTTGTGTCTGTATTGGAGTCTAAATCAATTGATAGATAGAATAAGGAAGCTGAAGAAGAAACAGGGTACACCAATTCAGATCTGAGTGCATAAACATTTTCCACAGGATCTTGAGGAAAACTGACAATCGGCTCTGAGAAAGAGTTTCATTCTCAGAACTTATAGCTCACAGAGGTGTTTTGTACCACTTAAGCCCTTAAGAAATTGAATGACAATTTAACTAAAGACTTGAAATTTTACAACACACCAGGCGATGAGTCACGTGCTGGAAACTGTGTTTACAAACAAGATGTTTGATGATTGATAATGATACAATAGGCTGAAGGGCCCCTCGCCATGCTTTTAAAAACTCAATGACTGTCATTTTTCAACTGAACCAATAAGGCAAAAACAAAGTCACCAAGAAAATTTGAAAGCATTGCATATGTCTTCCATGTTGTGAAAGTGTTGAAATTCAGCTCTCTCACTGCTATTTCCCAATGTTGATTTCCAGTCAGGGAAAAATATTTGTTGTCCATTTTGAAAATCGTAAATTGAACATGAACTCCAGACATTACAAAACATCAAAGATACTAGCTTTCGGACCGCTGCTCATTCATTAGTTGGTTGTGAAGCACACAGTTGTATGACACAGAATTTATAGCACAAGTTTACAGTGTGATGTAACTGAAATTATACATTGAAAAATGCCTTAATTGTTTGCTAAGTCTCCCATCTATTAGAATGACTGTGTTAGCTTCACTTCTTTCATAAGTAAAGCGCAAAACTTTTTATTTTGAAGTTACATTCTCAGATGAACTTTAAGAATTGGTGTTAGCCCCCGTGCGCTGCTGTCTGTTCCAAAATGTTTAGACTGATACCAATTGTATAAAATGAGTTAATAGAGACTTACATGGATTCATGCAATTTTTGAGCAAAGTACAATGTAACTCTGCAAGTACAAATTCACCCCACAAACGTATATATGCGTGTGTGTGTGTGTGTGTGTGTGTTTGAGGGGCTCTGTTTGTCGATAGGGTAATGGGATCACCTGTACTGTGACATGAGCCCAAGGTCCCGGCTCTAGCCATCACCATGGGTATCGAACTTAGCTATCAGCCTCTGCTCGGGCACTTTTAGCTGCTACCTGTTCCGAAGTCCGCCTTGGATGATGGTCACCCAAAAGTCTGAGGTCGAATGTATAACATAGAACATTGAACATAGAACATAGAACAACACAGCACAGAACAGGCCCTTCGGCCCACGATGTTGTGCTGAACATTTGTCCTAGCTTCAGCACCTATCTATGTACCTATCCAATTGCCACGTAAAGGTCACCAATGATTCTGACTCTGCCACTCCCATAGGCAACGCATTCCATGCCCCCACCTTCTGGGGAAAGAACTTACCCCTGACATCCCCCCTATACCTTCCACCCTTCACTTTAAATTTATGTCCCCTTGTAACACGATGTTGTATCCGGGAAAACGTCTCTGACTGTCTACTCTATCTATTCCTCTGATCATCTTATAAACCTCTATCAAGTCACCCCTCATCCTTCGCCTTTCCAATGAGAAAAAGTGTAGCACTCTCAACCTATCCTCGTACGACCTATTCTCCATTCCAGGCAACATCCTGGTAAATCTCCTTTGCAACCTCTCCAAACCTTCCACATCTTTCCTAAAGTGAGGCGACCAGAACTGCACACAATACTCCAAATGTGGCCTTACCAAGGTCCTGTACAGCTGCAACATCACCTCACGACTCTTGAATTCAATCCCTCTGCTAATGAACGCTAATACACCATAGGCCTTCTTACAAGCGCTATCCACCTGAGTGGCAACTTTCAAAGAGCTATGAACATAGACCCCAAGATCCCTCTGCTCCTCCACCTTACTAAGAACCCTAGTGTTAACCCTGTATTCCGCATTCTTATTTGTCCTTCCAAAGTGGACAACCTCACACTTGACAGGGTTGAACTCCGTCTGCCACTCCTCAGCCCAGCTCTGCATCATATCTCAGTCCCTTTGCAGCCGACAACAGCCCTCCTCACTATCCACAACTCCACCAATCTTCGTATCGTCTGCAAATTTACTGACCCACCCTTCGACTCCATCATCCAAGTCATTAATAAAAATTACAAACAGTAGAGGACCCAGAACTGATCCCTGCGGAACTCCACTTGTAACTGGGCTCCAGATTGAATATTTACCATCCACCACAACTCTCTGACTTCGACCGGTTAGCCAGTTCTCTATTCAACTGGTCAAATGTCCCACTATCCCATGCCTCCTGACTTTCCGCATAACCCTACCATGGGGAACCTTATCAAATCCATGTACACTACATCCACTGCTCTACCCTCATCCACATGCTTGGTCACCTCCTCAAAGAATTCAATAAGACTTGTAAGCCAAGACCTAACCCTCACAAATCCGTGCTAGCTGTACCTAATCAAGCAGTGTCTTTCCAGATACTCACAAATCCTATCCCTCAGTACCCTTTCCATTACTTTGCCTACCGCTGAAGTAAGACTAACTGGCCTGCAATTCCCGGGGTTATCCCTATTCCTTTATTTGAACAGAGGCACAACATTTGCCACTCTCCTGTCCCCTGGTACCACCCACGTTGACAGTGAAGACTAAAAGATCATTGCCAATGGTTCTGCAATTTCCTCTCTTTCTTCCCACATAATCCTAGGATATATCCCGTCAGGCCCAGGGGACTTGTCTATACTCAGGTTTTTCAAAATGCCCAAAACATCCTCCTTCCTAACAAGTATCTGCTCTAGCTTACCAGTCCTTTTAATACTCTCCTCTTCAACACTACGGTCCTTCTCATTTGTAAATACTGAAGAAAAGTACTTATTCAAGACCTCTCTTAAATCTTCCGACTCAGTACACATTCTCCCAAAACTTTCCTTGATCGGACCTACCCTCGTTCTCGTCATTCTCATGTTTATCACATACACATAAAAGGCCTTGGGGTTAACCTTGATCCTACCTTCCAAAGATTTTTCATACCCTCTCTTAGCTCTCCTAATCCCTTTATTCAGCTCCCTCCTGGCTATCCTGTATCCCTCCAACTCTCTGTCTGAAACTTGTTTCCTCAGCCTTATGTAAGGGTCCTTCTTCCTCTTTACTAGATATTCAACCTCCCTCGTCAACCAAGGTTCCCTCACACGACCATATCTTTCCTGCCTGACAGGTACATACATATCAAGGACACGTCGTATCCTTGAGAAAGTTCCACATTTCAATGACATCCTTCCCTGATATCCTATGCTCCCAACTTATGCTCCTCAGATCCTGTCTTGCAGCATCGTATTTACCCTTCCCCCCAATTGTAAAACCGACCCTGTTGCATGCACCCATTTCCCTCCATAACCAAGGTGAAAGTCACAGAATTGTGGTCACCATCATCAAAATGGTCACCCGCTAACAAGCCCATTACTTGTCCTGGTTCGTTACCGAGGTCCAAATCCAATATGGCCTCCCCTCTGGTCGGACAATCCACATATTGAGTTAGAAAAGCTTCCTGGACACACTGCACAAACACTACCCCGTCCAATCTACTTGATCTAAAGAGCTTACAATCAATATTTGGGAAGTTGAAATCGCCCATGACGAATATCCTGTGGCTTCTGCACCTTTCCAAAATCTGTTTCCCAATCTGTTTCTCCACATCTCTGCTGCTATGAATGTCCTGGACCACTGAAGTGTTCCCAAACAGGGAAGGGGCACACCGGTCTGTTAATTGATGTGCAGTCGCCATACATCTGTTCTGTAGCATTTGCTCGGTTTCACCAAAGTACCATGCCTCAAAGCATCCTTGCCTGCAGCGTGTTTTTTTTTAGTTTCGCGTCAGTCTAAACATTATGGCACGGACACAGCACACAGGGACTAACACCTTCAACAATTATCTGGGTTGACACTAATTGTTAAAGTTCACCTGAGCGTGTAACTATGAAAAGAAAATTTTGCGATTTACATAAGAAAGAAATGAACCTAATGTAGTCATTCTAACAGATGGAAGACTTAACAAACAATCCAATTATTTTTCAATGTATAATTTCAGTTACATCACACTGTAACCATTTGCTATAAATTCTGTATCTTACAACTGTATACTCCACAAACACCTGATGAAGGAGCAGCTGTCCAAAAGCTAATGCTTCCAATTAAAACTGTTGGACTATGACCTGGTGTTGTGCGATTTTTAACTTCTTATTAGAATGCGGATCTCACAATTAAAACAGAGATGAGGAAGCATTTATTCTCTCAGACAGTTCTGCATCTGTATTATTTCTTGTCGCAGAAGGCTGTTGAGGAAGGGTCATTAGGTCTACTCAGGTTGAGATTGGCAGATCTTCAAACAGCAAAGACATCAAGCGTTACGGTTCGGCAAGACAGGAAAAAAACGGGCGTGAGCAATGATCCGTTTTTCAGCAAGAACGAGGTGAAAAAGTACAAACTACAGAGTGATGGGGAAAGAATGGGTCAGGAACACTGGGACGGGAGAGGCTTAATGCTTCCTTTCTTTGCTGTAACTGGACACTGGTGTTGAAGTCTGAAATGGGACAATATCAGCCAAGTGGGTGAAATCTTACTTTCTGCTTGTTTTCTCCAGAGGCCTGTGTCACTCTTGGGGAAATGTGTCTGCGTGCTGCAGACTGTGGGTAAAAATGGGATTCACTGCTGCTGCATTCAGCCACACGGATATTAGAACGAAACGCCTGTTAATGACATGCGTTTAAAGACTCTTGCAATCATTTCATGTTTATGCTGCATTAATCTGCGGTTAATGACCCACAGTTTAGATTCAGTCCCTGCAGTTAACTTGCTGACTTCTCCAGTTTTTAATAGTTCAACGTGATACATCAAGTGTGTGTATAACGAGAGGGAGCTTGTTTCCCACATCTTGTGTTTATATGTGTCTTATGTCCAGCATTCATCAATGGCGAGAGCAAGGGGGAAAGGATAAGACCAATGTGTAAGTCTGCCCGTGCCCATGCACGGCACCCACATCGGTAATTCTCTACTGTGCATTTACAGCCATTTCTCGGGTGCCCCTACACCCAGCCCCTGCCACTTTTGAAATATCTCCATTGTTTTGTGCTGTGTCTTTGTGCTCTTTTCACCAAGGTGAATCACTTCTAGCCAACCTGCTACAGATTTCATCTGACAAAACACTTATTAAGAATCCCACTGCATAAACATGCACTTCGCATCTCTCGTTATTTGGTTTTCCTGGATCTCTACTCAGACAATAAAAGTTCATGGTAATTGACTTGGAAAAGAAAATGGATTACCTTTTAATTATTCCAATTCAATCTACATTTCAATGCAGTTTAGGCAACAAAATCAAATTATTCTTTGAGACTTTATAACAACGTCGATGCATATAAACACACTATTGGAGTTCCAATTTCAATAAGACAGATGTGATCATCCAAAAACAGCAACATTGAAAATAGTCGGTAAGAGCAAACGAGAGTGGGATTCGAACCCACTCGTGCAAAGCACAATGGATTAGCAGCCCATCGCCTTAACCTCTCGTCCACCTCGTCAGTTGCGTTACTATCCATCTGATCTTATGAATAAGTGAATTGCGTAAATTATGCACACCACAGATATTTCTCCTTGGTATTGGTGAAATGAGAAATAGCAAAGTATGGTTCAAAGAGTATCGTCTGACCTCTAGGTGTGGGGAAAGCGCACTCCCACTGTGACACTCTGCTCACAGTGACCAGAGCAAAAATGAAGAAATGGCTATGCAACAAGATCTGTTGAATTCTGTGAAGATTTGAAGTCAACGGAGTGGAGAGCTGGTGACAGCAGGAGATGTAAAGTTGTGTGTGAGGAATCGTTTTACAAACTGGAGGAGAGTGCATAGTGCTCAATGTCATTATTGGGAACACCTTTCTTCTGCTCAGATATTTTTGACACGCCCTTGCGTACAGGACAGACAATTTCAAAATCCGAAATAAGGCTAAACTGACAACTGAATTCAACAATGCAAAAACCTTGATCTGTATCATTTTCCTGGGCTGTACGACACCAAGTCACTGTATGATCACAGCAACACAGTGAGCAAGTGTCAGAAGGAAAATGAGTGCAGTGCCAGAGCGCATGCTGGGTGCAGCAGTTGACACACGGGGCAGTGCATTTCCCATAACAGGAACACTCCCAAACGGCAGACTGCGGTGGAAGAATTCAGAGGGGTTTACACTTTGGAATTTGATGTCAGAGACACAATGTAGATCTGTCATTGAGTCTGTTGAGATGACGATTTTAACATTTCTACCGATAAAAAACAAAATAAAAGGCTCATGGGTCAGGCAATGCAAATGTTGAATTTGTACATTTCAACAAACTACCCATCTTTGCAATGAGTAGCTCACCACATTCATCAAACGGGGTCAGAACCACTGGTAAAGATGATCGCATCATGCCAGTTACCAGCTATGGAATCTGAGAAACTCGGTTCCTTACCGTTAAGGTACAGCCAGGAATGTAGAGGTAAGCATTAATGTGTCGCTTCAATGCTGCAGGTGACCAGTGCAAGGTATCCCTGTGCCAGTATAGTGGGCTGTGCTCTGCCAAAGATTTAAGTTTGAGCATCACATGGAGCAGCTTCGATTTGTCGTCGTGTTAAGAAGTACGGATGGAAGGTGATATTGAGCAAAGTCGAGTTTATGGAAAAGTACCAGTTTTTGTGGATTGAGAAACGACCTTTTCTGGATAATGACACCTTGATCAACAAACATACTACAAATATTTAAAACTTGAAGAGATATGTGTGGGGAGAGAGCCGAAGGTGATTTATTAGTAGATGGATGACGTTTCCCATGTGCACTGCGTTAAATTCCGAGAAAATCGATGTTGAGCTGGTTTCATGTTATGCAGTTTGTTGCAAACTCGCAATGGTCATTGTAATAATCAAAAAAAATAGACTGATCGCATAGGACCGTCGGAAAATTGTTTTCAATTTTAGTCTGAGCATCTTTCAGCTGAATTGGTGTGCTGCAGAAAAGTACAGAGGGTTAAAAATACAAAAAAAGACAGGGTCTACTTGGTGGTGGAGATAAGAAAGCGTGAAATACACCTAATATCATGTGAATGTGATCAAATCTATAAAGTAGGTGTTGCGTCTTCAAGTGACGATTCAATTGCTACTCATTAGGGTGCAACTTCTGCCTGCAGTTATTTTATGATATCAGCCCCATTTAGAATGCTTCACCTTGAATAATACGTTACACCTTTCAAATCCATGAACTTTTTATACTCAGTTTTATTCAGCTCAACGTGTTCATGAAATGGCCTTTGTGTCGGAAAACAACCAACTTCGAAATTAAACCACACCCACACGTTTTCTTTCTTTGAATGTTAAATTCCTTCCTTGTCCGTTTGTTCGTGCGTCTTTTAAAACACTACGAAATCAGAAATCTCCGTTTTATTTCTGGAAAGTCATTCAGGATTTCAGTAACTTTATTGAGTGGAAGAAACTCTCATTCAATCTTTTCTTAATCATTCACTAATAGTTTTGAAGCTCTAACTAAAGTTGCTGCTTGACTCGAAAGAGGGAATTTCCCCGATTTAGTCACTTCAAACCACACATTATATGAAAATCTCTTTTGTTTGGTTTTAAACTTGAGTTTGTCTCGTCTAGAATTTCCACATCTCATGAATAAACTCCTTCATTCTGTCTATCATGCCGATGAAACCATTTCTATCCTTTCTGATGTCTTTATGCCTCGGGAAACCCCGTCCCTGGGCTTCCTAATATCTTGATATTCACTAAGCAGTGTCTGTGCCTTTTCTAACCTCTTCACATGTCTTTGATGGAGAATGAGGACAAGGATTACACACAATGCTCCCACTGAGGGTGACCTAAAGATTTCACAGTTACGTGATGAACTCTTTGCTTTTTAAATAATTTCTCAAAATCTCCATGACCTGAGTGAGTCTCAGCTATTTCTGAATGGTAACTGAATACATCACAGTCGAGCTCTCGTCATCCCAGTGCAGACTGATTCTGGACAGTAAATATCATTACGAAATGCCACCGTGGATCTGAAATCAACACTTTCTACATAGTAATTGTCGTAGCTATTGTGTCGTATGTCCGTGTTCTTGCCCACTTTGTTCATCAATTCATGCGTCCCTGTATTGAGTTCTACTGAATTATTAATTTGTGAAAGGAGACATTCCCTTCACCTCTTAATCGAAACTCCATGGAGCATTGAATAATTGTACTTATATGCTTCCAGAGGATAGTCCTGCCATTACTGTGATGAATCAGTAAACTTTCTCCACGTATTCTCAAAGGCAAGGATTTCCTTCGACACTTTAGGAGATCATTACAGCACTGAAGCCCATGTGTGCGTTTATTAAAACTAAAGCCGTTGCAGCAAGAGTTGCAGACTATGATTTTGCAATCTGCTTGCATTGCTTGTCCTAATTCCAAATTGTGGTATGCTTGTGAATGATAGCATTTTCGGAATCTTGAGCAATGACATTTAAATTTTGCCAGAACACTATCATTCACTGTTCTCTCTTTCCCTTATGGTTCTCCATTTAATATCCTGTATTTTTTCAGTTTATCTTACTGTTTCAACAATTCAAACAATCTCGCTCATGATTACCAATCTGAGAGAATACCATAATTTTGTTAATTTATATACCGTGCAGCTGTAGGGCACGCTGACCAAGTGGAAAGGCATTGGTCACGTGAACCAAGTAGCAGTAGCGGGCTGGTGCAATCTGGCCATTCGATCGTAGTCATATTCAAAACGTTTAACATAATCTTGAGCCAAATCATATTCGTAGAACATAAGGAAAAAAAAGCGAAAGTACCGCCGATGTTGAAAATCAAACAAAAACAGTGGTCGCAGGAAAAGTTCAGAAAGTCTGGCAGTATCTGTGGAGGGACGGACCCAGTGGATCTGAAACGTTAACTGTGATTCATCTGCACAAATGCTGCCAGCTCTGCTGAGGTTTTACTGCAATTTCTGTTAATTGTTGAGATTGGCAGATGTTGCAGCACGTTATGAGAACAGTGCTTTCTGGAGGCAAACAGACAGCACGGACCTGGTAGTGTGAAATGAAACCGCAATAATGAATGAATCGAAAGTGTGATGCTGGAAAAGCACAGCAGGTCAGGCAGCATCCGAGGAGCAGGAGAATGGACGTTTCAGGCGTAAGCCCTTCATCAGGAATGATGCTTGTGAGTCGGCGTGAGGCGCACTGTTGAAGCCAGGCTCCAACTCGCAGACAACTCTTCCTACTGCCCCCGATCACAGCCTCACCTCCCATCATCTCCCAGACAATCACAATCTCATCACGTCTGGGGAATCACCCATCCACAGTCTCCAAACTCATTTTACATGAACCCCACACTCCGCATTTCTACCTCGTTTCTTAGTTCTTCTGTCTCAGATTGCGCCTGTCCGACCCGACTCATCTCTTCCAATCTCAACACCTTCCTATCTCCCCAGTCCAGGAAATCCCCACCTACGTTCGTGACACCACCTATGCACTTCATCTCCTCCAAGATGTTTGTTTCCCTGGCCCACAATGCGTCATCTTAAACTTAGACGTCTAATCCCTGTACACATCCATCTGCCATGACGAATGTCTCCATGCCCTCTGTTTCTTCGTCTCACCCCATCCCAACTAGTACCCTACCACCGACACCCTGCTCCACCTGGCTGAACTGGTCCTCAAACTCAGCAACTTCTCCTTCCAATCCTCCCACTTTCTCCAAACCAAAGGGTTGTCATGGGCACCCGCATGTGACCTAGCTATGTCTGCCTCTTTGTCAGATACGTGGAATTGCCCGTCTTTCGCAGTTACACTGGCACCTCTTTCCACCTGTTCCTCCACTACCTTGGTGAATGCATTGGCGCCACTGCATGATCCCACGAGGAGTTTGAACAGTTCACCAACGTTACCAACACTTTTCAGTCCGACCTCAAATTCATCTGGATCATCTTGGCAAATTCCCTCCCCTCCCCGGGCCCGTCCATCAACATCTCAAGGGAATGATCAATTACAGATATATTCAGCAAGCCCACCGACTCCCACAGCTACCAATACTACACCTCCTCCCACCCCACTTCGTGTAAAAACGCCATCCCTTATTCCCAATTCCTCCGCCTTCACCACATCTTTTCCCAGGATGACCAATTCCACCTCAGAAAGTCCCAGTTGGTCTCCTTCTTCCATAATCGAAAATTCCCTTCCCACGTGATTGACGATCTCCTCCACTGCATACACCACCGTCCTTGAACCCGACCTCTCCCACAACAAGGACAGAACCCCATGGTCCTCAAATTTTACCCCACCAACCTCCGTATAAAACACATTATACTTCACCACTTCTGCCATCTCCAAACAGACCCCACCATCAGATATACATTTCCCTCCCAACCCCTATTATGATTCTGAAAAGGCCATTCCCTCTCAGAACCCCCCCCCCATCGGGTCCAAACCCCCCAATAAGCCCACACTCCACGACTGGCATCTTTCCATGCCACCGCAGGAAGGGTAAAACCAGCACCCACACCACTCCACTCATCTCCGTACAAGGCCCCAAGAGATCCTTCCACATCCGTTAGAAATTCACCTATACCGCTTCCAATGTCATCTACTGCATCCGTTGCACCCAGTGTGGTTTCCTCTACGTCAGGGGGACAGGACACCTTCTTGCAGATCATTTCAGAGAACATCTCTGGGACACCCGGACCCACCAACTTCACCATCCCGTGACGGAGCACTTCAACTCCCCCTCCCACTCCATCAAAGCCGTACAGTTCCTAGGCCTCCTTCACCGCCAAACCATAACCACCCAATACCTGGAGGAGGAACGCCATACATTCCACCTTGGGACTCTGTCACCTCACGGGATAAGTCTGGATTTGAACAGTGTATCTTTCTCTTCCCCCAAGTCCTAAGCCTCAAACTTGGCACCGCCACCTGGGTCTATTCTATCGCTGCTCCTTCTAAACTATCAAATTCTCCCTCACCTTCATCCAACTATCGCTTTCGCAGCTAACTCCCCTCAACACCACACCCCTAACATTTATCTCTCAGTCCCGTAACACATGCTTATGCTTGAAACGTGGACTCTCTTGCTCTTTGGAAGCTGACTTACCTGCTGTGCTTTTCCAGCACCACACTCCCGACTCTGATCTCCAGCATCTGCAGTCCTAACTTTCTCCTAGGAATAATCAATGACGTCGGAGTGAAAATTCCCCTGGATTGCAGTGATCACAGTGTGACTGAGTTTTGCGTTTATATTGGGTGAAGGTAGGCTGGATCTGAGACGAGCGCTTAACACCTAAATAACGGGAATGGTATCAGATAGCGAAGTTATGGCGGGCTGAAGTGAAGTGGAAAATTCTGTAAGAAGGTGGATCGGTACAACAGCATCATATCACCCAGACTGTTAAAGACATGCAGAAGGAGCAAATCAATTTCAGTGCAGACACAATGACAGGTAAAGTGGAAAGGAGAAAATACAACACACTGAGATGGAGTGGAATTATTTATGAGAAAGGGTTCTGTGAGAGGTAATTTCGGTTTAAACTTTAAGATGTGCCTGGACCACAGACTGATCTATAATAAAAGACAAAACTTTTGTTTCTTTTCTAACAACCATTTTATATACTCAAAAGTGGAGTAGTTTAAATTGTGCAGAATGCTGACAATTTGTGAGCGATAGTAAAAACAAGCAGGCTCTTGATTAATGAAGCCATTCACACAGCAGGGAAGGATGAGTCCTTGACTGATAAGACTCCAGGATGGGGGAACGACTTGAGACATCTGTTTCAGATTAAAGCCTTTGACTGATAAGACTACAGGGTGAGAAAAACAACAAACTTTGGAGACTCTGGAGCCTTTTGTTGCAGACTTTGTGATAAAAATAATGATGTTTTTAAGAATGTGAACCTTATGGCTTGTTGGAGCCAAGGAGAGGAGGGACTTGTGCTATATATAATGGAGACTTTGTAAGCCTCGGCGCGCCTTTTCTTTAAGGGTGCCCGACTCTGCAGACTTGACTTGTTAATAAAACTTTGTTTTCCTGAATTTGTCTAGAGCGATTATTGAGAAGCGATTTTCGTTTCTAACAGGTTCAATATTTAAGCTATTTTACACACAGACTGCCTACACATTGGAAAAAAGGAATTTCCAGCAGTGTAACATCGATATTTGCCAGCGACATCACAATTCCGAGAGACACTGACATATTATCTTCTGTAGCAGCGTGGACAAGTGAAAGTATGATCGGCCCACCAATCAGAATTCAGTACTTCAAAGCTCTCCTCTGCACCGTACAACCGAGTTGCTGCTCCTGTAGTCAGATCTCAATCGCTTCACAGTGTATCTTTTTCTGCTTCCTGCCTCACGTAAACGCTTGAAACCTGATCCAAAATCCAGTGTTTCCACTTTAACCAATATTTTGTAACTCCCGAGCTGACACAGGTGCCAGTGACCAATTAGCCTTTTTGAGCGCTCTCACTCTGGTGTGATCTGAATGATAAAGTTCACTGTATCTGATCCGCAGGACACACTGCAGAATTTCCCCATGCGGGACTGTGCTGTTTGTCCCATCCCCGCGGACTGAGCTGCCTCCATTGGAAGAGCTGTCTCTATTGGTAGAGTATCACACAGTAACAGTGAATATCTTTTGATGTCATCCTCGAAGGTACATGCTCCAAAAGCTGAAGACTGCGGGAAACTGCTGTGGTCAGCGCTAACACAGAGGCCCAGCGGGAGCCTAGTGGGCCCATAAACCAGAAATTAATGGATAAAAAGATTCTTCTTTTTAGAAGAATCCGATTCAGACCATCGTCTTAACACCTCCTGGGGAGAAAATGGATGTGGGAGAGCGGACAGTCACAACTGGTTCCAGCATTTACAATCTTGGTCCGTGTGACAACAAAAGCAGAAACCTGGAATTTTTTATCTTGCTTCTGAAAAACACGTGAGTAAATTTTGAAGATATTTCTTCCTGGTGTTCATGACATGATCAAGAGCAGAGTACGGTTCCCTGAGTATTGTCTGACTTCTGGGATATGGACTGTGATATTCTGCTCACATGATCTGAACACATACACAGAAATGAGTCAGTGACAAGATCTGCTGAATCGGATTCTATGAAGAGCAGAAGCCGCTGAAATGAAAAGAGCCATATGAGAGGGAATGTAGCAAATTGTTTAGAGGGGTCAATATCTGTACAAGTAGACTGACTCAGCGTTGGGTGTTATTGTACTGCATCTTTACTATAATGGTGCAAAAGCACAAAACTTCTGTATCGAGGGGACAACTTCAAAATCCTCAATGAGGCAAAACACACAAATGAGGTATACAACAAAGTAACCACACAAATTGGTGTTACGTCATGGGATAAACCTCCCTGTTCAAATTTCGCTCAAAATCGTTCTCTGTCTAGGTCCTAAGACTGATATTCGAACAATGAAATGGTGTATGTCAATAAAAACTGCTTTAACTCACAACTTCAGCATTTCATACGTCTTCTTATGTATGACTGGCAATAGTAATTGATCCCTCACTGTGTTACTTCAGCACACGTCGAGAAGAAATAACTATAAGAACAACAGTCAAGTATGTGACTGGGATTTGACCCGATTCTGTTGCAACCAATCCATTCAGCTGTAATTGAAATTGCTTCTACCTTTCCTGTGTCGGTAATAAGATTGCATAGCTTAGTGGTGAGTTCATGCATTGAATTAGACCCAGCATCTTTTCTCAGGTTGAAATATACAGAGATATGAAGACATGATGAAAGACATGGGCAGTGTTTACTGGACTATAAAGACGTTATGAATGACACGGCCATGATACCATGTCGTTAGAAACGAAGGAAATGAGGTTTCCTTGGAGATAAAGAGACGAGAAACGAAAAGAGGCAGTTAATAGGATGATGGCATAGATAAAGAATAATGCGGGAGAAATCAGGAAAGACTTAGTTGTGCCCGAATAGAGGTTATCCAGCTGATGTGAAGATCTTAAGAGTAAATATGAGGGAAATTTCCTCGTTTAGGTGAGTGGAAACTAGACGTTAGAACTTCAAACCCAGCGGGGCACGATAAATAAGTTTGGATTAGGCATTTTATATTCTGAGAGTTATTGAATTCGGTGATGAATTTTCAGAAAAAAAATATTTTAGGTGCTGATTCCAGAATATTTGAAAAGCGCGTGCAGGCACACAAGGAGGGAATTAAACAGCGACAGTGATTCTGGGCTGCCTGAATGGGGATGCAAAAGGGAAACACCCTGGAAGTGGTTAACATTCATAGGAAAGAAATTGCATTACACCTGCAACTGAAAATGTTAAGTGTAAAAAGAGCTAATGGAGTTGGAAGATGCAGCACCTCATTCTACATGAAATATTATATAATGCAAATGCACTGATCTGTTTGGTTTAGCTCTGCATTGAATGGAAGTCGGTTAGCTCAGTTCGCTGACTAACTGGTTTGTGAGAAAAGTGAGACCAACAGCGTGGGATTAATTCTCTCACTGTCTACCCGCCGTTTGATTTGATCATGGCTCACCAAACACGTCAATGTCTTTGCCCAGCTCATCCACAACAACCTGTCATACAACGGGATAAAGACAGTTAAGCAATCGAAAATTTCTGTTCATACAGGTAACATGAAACATATTGCATTCCTCAATAATCTCCACCATTCCTACATCCAAGAACGTGTTGCACAGTGGGTTTCTGCACGAAATTTGCAGGTTTTGCGGATGAGCATCTGATTCTGGTCTGATAATGTTTCAAATGATATGAGTCCGCAAAAACTCACAACCATGAAGGTAAGGAATTTCCTCTGGTCAGTAGCAGGGACGGGAACTCCAGATGACAGGAATTGGAGATGAATCAGCACAACACTCAATGATTCAGCTGAAAACTGAACTAAACTCCAATCCTAGTGCGGTTCAAACCAACAAACATTGAATAGCAAAGTAACCAAATTTGTAGAAATCTAACAGTCTTTTCATTGCGCAACAGAGCTGCACTCGCCACAATTTTACTGCACCCAAGGTTGCGGTTGTCGTAGAGAAAAAGTAGACTATCACCAGGATATGCGGAGTTTTTCAAGGAGTAGATCTTTTATTTGCTAACAAAAACAGTGACATTCAGAAAACAAATTTTTGACTCACCCGAACCTCAGGGTCCATGGCATAGAGTCATAGAGTCATTGAGATGTGCAGCATCGAAACAGACACTGCTGTCCAACCTGTCCATGCCGACCAGATATCCCAACCCAATCTAGTCCCACCTGCAATCATCCGGCCTATATCCCTCCAAAACCTTCCTTTTCACATGCCTCTCAAATGTTGCACTTGTACGAGCCTCCACCACATCCTCTGGCAGCTCGTTCCATTCACGTACCACCTTCTGTGTGAAAAAGTTTCCCCTTAGGTCTCTTTCATATCTTACCCCTCTCACAATAAACCTATGCCCTCTAGTTCTGGACTCCACGACTCCAGGGAAAATATTTTGTCTATTTATCCTTTCCATGCCCCTCATAATTGTCCATGCCCCTTTCCATGCCCCTCTATAAGGTCGCCCCTCAGCTTCCGAAGCTCCAGGGAAAACAGCCCCAGCCTGTTCAGCTTCTCCTTATAGCTTAAATCCTCCAAGCCTGGAAATATCCTTGTAAATCTTTCTGAACCCTTACATGTTTCACAACATCTTTCCGATCGGAAGGACACCAGAATTGCACGCAATATTCCAACAGTGGCCTAACCAATGTCCTGTACAGCCGCAACATGATCCTGTACTCAACACTCTGACCTATAAAGGAAAGCATACCAGATGCCTTCTTCACTATCCTATTTACCTGCGACTCCACTTTCAAGGAGCTATGAATCTCCACTCCAAGGTCTCTTTTTACCGCAACACTCCCTAGGGTCTGAGCATTAAGTGTATATGTCCTGCTAAGATTTTCTTTCCCAAAATTCAGCACCTCACATGTATCTGAATTAAACTCCATCATTTTATACCTTTTCTTTAAACATGCCTTGTTAGCTTATCAGAATGCCAACTGTGTTCGTCAGAATTACCTCACTCCAACTATACAATAAACCAATGGTGCTAATTCCCATTGTCGTTCTCCTTCTGCCACTATGTTTTTTCCTAATTTATTCTACTATAACTATTAAGTATTCTACTGCTACCTGTGCTCAATGAACCTCCATCCCTGACTAACCTGTCATGATTAGATATTTTGCTACCCCATCTATCATATGTTTTCCTGTCCCAAGATGACTCTACTAACTACTAATTAGATATTTAAAGTCATATCCTGCTACAAGTGTCTCAAGCAGGCTGACTCTACTATCAATTAATTATTTAAAGTCATGTCCTAAGTATGTACTGCCATGACTTGTCCCAAACTGCCACGATGATATTTAATAGGCGAGGCTGACTTTACTAATTGTTATTATCTCAGCCTGCCATTGTAACTTTTCAGCACATTCTGACTCTGCTAATTGGTGTAGGAGCATTCCACTATTCTTATCCCATCCTGGCACACTGGCTCCATCCTGCCAAAGTCATCTTTTGACTAGTGTAGCATTCCACAGACCCCTTGTAACAGGTCGCCAGTAGTTTCCATGCCTTTACCCTTCCCATGCTTTCATGCTCTGTATTTTCTGTGCAGTGTTGGGATCTTTCATCAGACATCTGTTTACCTTCATCCCACTTTCTCGTACCTGATCCTTATCAATATGTGCTCTCGCTTCTCAAGTATTCGGCTAAATACTCCTGAAATGTTTTGTTGACTCATAGCTTTACCACATGTTCAAACAGTGAATTCCAAATAAACAACACTCTTAGAGTGAAAACGTTCTTCCTATATCTCCTCTGAACGTCCTCTCCCTTGCGTCTAACGGAGATCCCTGGTTGTTAACTCTTCCCATAAGAAGTTCATTCCTATCACACATACCGATCCCCTTAATGTGCACCTTAAACACTTCCTCACTCAGCCTTCTCCGCTCTCAGATAAAGAGCCTGAACTGATCTCGTCTATATTCGCCATGGCGATAGTGTCGTGCTGGAAAAGTGCAGCAAGTCTGGCAGCATCCGAGGAGCAGGAGAATCGACGTTTCTGGCATAAATCTTTCATCAGGAATGAGGCTTGTGGGTGGGGGCTGAGAGATAATTGGAAGGGGGTTGGGGTTGGGTGCAAGGTAGCTGGGAAAGCAAATGGTGGATGTAGGCAGGGAAAAGGTGATAAGTCAGAGGGGGAGAGATGAATAGGTCCGGAGGGTGGGGCTGAGTTGGATGTTTCAGACTGTGATAATGTGGGTGGAGGGGAAATGAGGAAGCCGCTGAAATCCACATTTATCCCGTGTGGTTGCAGGGTCCCAAGGCAGAACATGAGGCGTTCATCTTCCAGGCGTCCGGTGTTAACGGTTTGGTGGTGGCTTATGCCCGAAACGTCGATTGTCCTGCTCTGCATTTCGCATGACAGGAGAGATGTGAAAACCAAAGACTAAAAGAAGGACAAAAACTTATAGATTCAGAGTTAATGGAATTCGACACAGTGTGGACAGAATCCATTTGGCCGGTTGAATCTGCACAGTGCCGTGGAAGAGATTTACACTCCACCACTCTATCATTCTAAACCCGCACTTGTGATCCACCTACAAAAATAGAAATTACTCCAAAAGCTCAGCGAAATCAGGCAGCATCAGTCGAGAGAAATTAGGGTTAACATTGCGAATTAAATCAGTTCCGAGGAAGGGTCTGTTGACCCGAAATGGTCATTCTGTTTTCGCCGAGCTGCAATTCTGAATGTTGTCTCTTATTTACAGCACTTACAGTCCATTCAGGTTTTGTTTGCCATTTACCTGAATTGCACACCTTTGCACTGTGGGAAGGAATCGGAGCAGCCAGAGGAAACTCACACGGGAGAGAGAGAGAGGAGTGTGCAAATTCCACACAGTCAGTCAAAGAAGATATGAATCGAAGGCGGGTTTCTAGCGCTGAAAGGCGCAGTTCTAACCACTGAGCCCTCCCAATGTGCAAGCGCCTGTCCGGGAAGCGAATTGAACCCGACCTCACACAGTGACAGGCGGTTGTACTACCCAGGAATTCTATGCAAAAAGAAGCCTATTTATTAATACTGGAAATTAACATTCGCTCAACTATCCGAACACTTGTTAAAATTACTTGACCTATAGCCTTGTATGTCTTGGCATCACAAATTCACATCTGAAAACTTCTGAAAGTTCTGAGGATTTCTGCCTCTGCAACCTTTGCATGCACTGAGTTCAAGATTTCAACCTACCGCTGTTTCAATACATTTGTCTGCACATTCACTCAAATCTTTCCTCTTCTCTCCTTAAATCTATGCCACTCTACCCCTCCCCCGTGATCGATCTCACCATCAAAGAGAAACATTGTTTTCAGTGTAGGCCATCTATATTCCTGATTATTTTATACATTTCAATCATGTTTCCTCTCAATCTCTTCAACTCTAAGTAAAACGGCTCCAGTCTGTCCAATTTCTCTTCATAACTGAAACTCTTCTACCCAGACAATATCCTGGTAAATCGATCCTGCATCATTTCCAGTGCTATCATACACTATGGACAATTGAGTGTGGCCAATTCACCTGGCCTGACCTGCACATTTTTGGATTGTGAGAGGAAACCGGAGGAAACCCACGCAGACAAGGGGAGAATGTGCAAACTCCACACAGAGAGTCGCCTGAGGCGGGAATTGAACCCGGGTCTCTGGCGCTGCGAGACAGCAGTGCTCACCACTGAGCCACCTTGCCACCCATGAGGTATTTTTGAATAAATTTTCTTTTCCTCAGAGCTGCCTTGTTTCCTTTTCCAGAGCCTGATGTTCTAATAATCTCTGGTCTATGTGGTAAAAGCTGCTACATGAGAATTGATCTCACAACCACGGTATCGAAATGGATTGTTTGGCTTGAAGATGAGCACATGGTTCTTCTATGACGGCACAGAGGCGCAAGAAATGCCAAAGCTGGGAGTGCTCCTGGTCAAAGGCGGGGACGAAGAGCATAATTGTTGTATTAGAATACAACACCAGCATTAACCCGCACTACAGATCGGTTCAGCTGAAGCGTGCTGGAGCCTTCATCGAGAGATCGATTAATTGAAAGCATTCTCTGAAATTTTCCTTAACAATGCACTGTTTTGTTACTTTGACAGTAAGAGCTGTTTTTGATCACATCGTCTCCACATCAGCCTCTTGTTCCCAGTAAACACTCCAGACCAGCGTACATCACTTTCATTCCGACACAGCCACATGCCATATTCTCATTCCCTCTGTGATAATTAGAATTGACAATATCATTCTCTGAGATGCAGCAATGTAGCATGAAGTTGACAGAGTCGTGAACAAAGAGGAACAAAGAACAGAGAAAATTTACAGCCCAGGAACACGCCTTTTGGACGTCGAAGCCTGAGCTGATCCAAATCCATTGTCTAAACCTATCACCAAATTCCAAAGCATCTGCATCCCTCTGCACTCTTCCTACACATGCATCTGTCCAGGAGCACCTGAAATGAATCTACCGTGCCTGCATCTAATACCTCTGTTGGCAACACGTTCCAGGCACCTATCACCCTCGCTGTAAAATACTTCCAATGACAATCTTTCTTAAACTTTTCAACTTTCACCTCTCATTATTGAATCCCTCACCTTTGGAAAAAGCTTATCCCTATCCACCCTGGATATACCCTTCATGATTCTGTAGATGTCGATCAGGTCGCCCTCAATCTCGTTTTTTGTTATGAAAACAAACGTAACCTACTCAACCTCTCTTCAGAGCTAGCATCTTCCATACCAGGCAACATCCTCATAATCCTTCTCTGCACCCTCTCCTACACGTCCACATCGTTTTGGTAATTTGGCAACCAGAACTATACACAGCATTTTAACGGTGGTTGAACCAAAATCTTGTACAATTTTAGCATCACCTGCCAGCTCTAATACTCAATGCCTGGTCCGATGAAAGCAAGCATGCCATATGCCTTCTTGTCCACTCGATCCACCTGTGCAGCCACCTTCAGGGTACAAAGAACCTGAACTTCCACATCTCGCTGCTCAGCAATTTTACCCAAGGCTCTTCCGTTTACCTTACACTTGGATCTAGAATTAGATTTCCCAAAATGCATCAACTCACATTTGCCTGGATTCAACTCCATCTGCCACTTCTCCGTTCAACTGCCCTATCTATATTCCCCTTCATTCTTTGACAGTCCCCTATGCTTTCTGCTACTCCACCAATATTCGTGTCATCTGCAAATGTAATGACGATATTTGGGCTAGTAACCCTTGGAGTTTGGAGCATGGCAGCTGCTCGTAATTCGATTCGGTGAATAAAATCTGGAATATAAATCCGCTCAGAGGAAGAGTGACAAAACGTTTTACTTTGCTGAAAACCCATTCATTCATGTCCCTTCAAAAGGGAAATCTGCTATCCTTAACGAGACCTGCCAACATATAACTCCAGACCAACAATAGTACGGTTCACCCATAAATTCCCTCTGACTCAGTTCAAGGAGATTTAAGGATGAACAACAAATGTTGTTCCGACTATGATGGCCACACTCCGTGGGAGAATAAGGAAGGATAAAAAAGATGCGTGGATGACGGGGAAAATTGGGAATCGTCTCAGCGTGGTCTCAAATTCAGCTGATTGTCCAAACTAAATAGACACAAGGATACCCACGCCTCCATGAAGTCAGGTCCATGGGGCCGGGGTCTGTAGGAAGGGATTCAATTACCCGCTGAAATGTGAACTCGCTTGCTCAGTCACAATGTGGGCAGGTCATTCACCATTTCCATATGTGAAAAGGAATCAGTCAGGAGACCAACCTGCAGAGTTGTCATCAGGTTTACAAATGACAGCAAGGGTCCAATCTGTTGTTATTGCAGGTGTTCATCCCATCCAGCAATGAACCATGCTTGGATGACTGATTCCAGTGGAGTACCACTGTATCCTGATGCAGATCAATAATTCAAACTTAGTTGTAGGAGTCACATTTAGATGTTTACAGACGATGCAACAATCGGTCGTGTAGGTGACTGTGATGAATAATATCAGGGATCACAGGAATGTATCAATCAGGTGAAAAGGAAAAACGGCGAATGGAATTGAATCCAAATCAATAAGTGGTAATGAATTTGGAGAGTTGAAACAATAGCAGTGAGGATTCTGAGTGGTGCACAGGAACAAAGAGATTTTGGAGTATATATTCACAGATCTCTGAAGATTGATGGACAGGGAGATCAGTTGTACGAAAGGCTCTTCGTTGACCACAGTCTGAGAATGATATTCGATCTTTAGCAAACGCCAGTTTCGGAAACAACTGAAGGAATGAGCACAAGTCTGGTCAATGCGATAATCAACATTTTTCAAACTTGTAAAATAAAAGGTGGAAGGCTCGAGTATAACTCTTTGCCCGTAAGACCGCTTCACCATTCAATGAATTTACCACTGATTCCTCTCTAAGTCATGCTGGTGTGTGCCTTGTAGGGTAATTCGTAAATGGTGACGTTTCAGTGCATCTTCAACCTTGTCGTTATAGTCGGTACAGTCATTGAGCTAGGTAAAAACAATGACTGCTGATGCTGGAAACCAGATTCTGGATTAGTGGTGCTGGAAGAGCACAGCCGTTCAGGCAGCATCCAAGGAGCTTCGAAATCGACGTTTCGGGTAAAAGCCCGTCTTTGAGCTTTGAAGGTTCTGTCAACAAAGCCTGGGTGACTTACTTCAGTGAATATTCTAGGTGGCGCACTCTGCTGCAATTGTGCCTCAGCATTGAAGGGAATAACTATTCAGGCGTTGAACAATGTACAGTTAAGTGACTGTATTGTCGTGGAGGGTGTCCAGTTCCTTCAGTGGTATTGAAGCTGCACCCACCTCGGCAAATGGAGAGAGTTCTGTTCAGCATCTAGTTTGTGCGGTGCGGACGATGTCGGCTTCACGGATACAAGGGTTGAGTTAATAATCAAACAAAGTCGACCGACGGACATGTTTTTGTCGTCAATTTCTTTTATGCGCGATCAGGTTCTATTTTTTCCTAAATACTAGTTGTCAGGAAGACTACACTGAGGAATTCAGTTACAATGAAGCCATTGAATGTCAATCGAATATGATTAGATTCTCATTTGTCAGAGTTATCATTGCTGTATTTGGTCCTTCTGTGGATGAATCCGATTCCAATCGCTTTCTGATTTCAAGTTCCAATTCCCGTCTGCGCCTGAAATTTCATTCCCATTTCATCACCGAAATTTCTCCACCTGTCTTAATAATATGTAAGGACGCTGCAGGGGACAGCAGAGATTTACGAGGATGTTGCCAACTCTGTATAAAATGGATCTTCGTGGAATGATTGGTTAGGCGGGGATTATTCTTATTGAAACAAAGGAGGTGGAGGGGTGCTCTATAATCATATAACACCAATTATAAACGTTCAGTATTCGTGGAATCTTGACAGGGTAGATACGGGCAGGTGGCTTGCCCTGTACTCTGAGGAGAGCGCCAGAGGACATAATCTCAGAATTAGATATTGCCCATTTAATTCAGAAATGAGGAGTCATCTTTTTGCTCAGGGGCCAGACAATCTGTGCCATCAGTGTTGTTGGGTGTTTTCAAACTGTGCCAGATAGTTAATCAGAAAGATGATGAAAATTTGTCGAGGTAAGTGAGCAGAATGGAGTTAAAGATTATCAGATCAATCATGAGCTCGTTGAATGGTAGGACAGACTCCATTGGCTGAATGGTAAACTTCCACTTGTTTAACATTTTATCTAACGCCTTATTTTATTCATAAGTTCACAATTGTGGGGGGATGGGATGAAGTGATAGAAAAGGTTTATTAAACAGATCAGACAGATCAGGAAAACGGTTCATAAATTCAGGAAGACGAAATGTACTCTGACCTGGGGATAACAAATGACACTGGGCACAGCACAGGTGGCTGTCTACAGAAGCTGTGAATGCTGAAGAAAGTTTGTAGACCTTACACAATTGGCAAGTCAGTGATCACGCTGAATGATCGTTGTATGATTCACACACAGCAGAAATTTGTGAAAGAATGAAAGATTCGTTTCATTGGAGAAGTTTTCTGCGGTTCCAATTCCGAGTCACTGTTTGAATTACTGATCAGATCATTGTGTGAGGTGTTAGCTTAAGATACTCATGTGCAACCCCACTGGATAAACCTGTGCTCCCGATCTATTGTTATTTTTTTCTCATTCTTTCGATGCAAATTCATAGAAAGACAAGATGGAATGAGGGGCGGAAAGAAAAATGCGTTCCTTCTCATTACACCAAGTTATTCTACAATTGAATACAATGACTGCTCTCACTCTTCATTTCAACTTTAATGTGGTGTCGATTATTCGTGAATCTCCCATGCAGTGAAGGACAAGAACAAGATCCTCGACCCAGTGTATACCAGAGTGTGAGGTGCAAAGAAAAAACTGCTGGAGCGGTTTGTGAAGTTAGCAACCAGAGTGTGACTCGAACTCGTGAATGTGGAGCACAGCGGTATAATAACCCACCATCATAGTCGCCCAGTCTTCGCAGCACATTTTGTAGAGGGGTGACTTGCGACCTCATCAGGCTACATGTGGTGAAAGTAAAGGATGAGAAATGTGGGTGGCACGGTGGCACAATAGTTAGCACTGCTGCCTCAGACGACTCTGTGTGGAGTTTGCACGTTCTTCCCGTGTCTGCGTGGGTTTCCTCCGGGTGCTCCGGTTTCCTCCCAGAGTCCAAAAATGTGCAGGTTAGGTGAATTGGCCATGCTAAATTGTCCGTAGTGTTAGGTAAGGGGCAAATGTATGGGTGGGTTGCGCTTCGGCGGGTCGGTGTGGACGTGTTGGGCCGAAGGGCCTGTTTCCACACTGTAAAGTAATCTAATCTTGTAGAGCGGTGGCATGTGACCTCATCAGAACTGTGTCAGAATGAAACAGAGAACAAGAATTTTCCGTCATGTTCACACCTACATTTGACTCATAATGCCTTCAGTAACTTTCTCTCTCACGTGAAGCAGCCATGGAGAGGGAAATAAAGGCGATGTTGTGTCTCAATGGTCTTTCTGATATGGCTGAACCTGAATTGGATTAAATCGCAAGAAACGCTGTTTTGTTCGTTTCATTTTAATTTTGCTGCAACCTCACAATGTTCATTGTAATAATCAGAAGTGAATTAGATTTATCTCATTGTAACGATTAATGTTGTATTCAAATTTGCTCCGACTTTATTTCAGCTTAAGGAAAATATTGCTTAGAAAATCAGAGTGTTTAAATGCCAAAGAAAACCCACCAGTTTTGTTGCTCGTTGCTTTGGCAGATTTCACCGAGTATAAAATGGACCAAACATCATGGTGTTTGTCCTCACATCTTTAACGCATATGATTAAAGTCGGAAGTCGATCTCCAAGCAACTGGTCACTTCCTATTCATTATGTAATATCATCCCTTCACAATGAGAAAAATCCACTCAGTTCAATTTACAATGCTTCAGGTAGAATATTATGCGAAATCTTTCAAAATCCAGAGTTTTTGAAACCGAATCTTATTCAGCTGCACACGTTCACGAAATGTCTTTACATTTAAAGTCAACCCACTTAGACATTGTTTCCCCGCAACCTCCAACCGACTACACCTCACCGCTACACCTTTATCTTGCCACACGCCGTCGCTCTCCTTGTGAAATTTATTCCTTGCAAGTCACCAAATGTGCCTTTCCAAATACTTTGAAAAACAGATTAGCGGAGTGACAGCGATTCTGTTCTCGTCATTTCTTTGTCCTTCACAGGTTTTATCAAAGGTTTTGAATGTCTCGCGTCTCGATGTTTACTTACTTGAAAGAGGGAATTTTCCACCTATTTTGTCTATCCAAACATTTCATAACCTGAAAAAAACTCAATTAAGTCTTTATTGGTTCAGGGATAACTGTTCTAAATTTTCGAAGACAACAAGTGAATAAAATCTCATCCTCAGTACACCCCGTCAGCATTGTCTCTAATGGCTTTACACCCCAGTAAACACCGTCATTACCCTCTCCGAGAGAATCACAGAATCCTACAGTGCAGAAAGAGCATTTCAGTCAATCAAGCCGGTGTCGACTCTTTGAAGAGCATCTCACCAAGGCCTATCTTGATGGAGAGGGATAAGTATGCACTGCAGGGCAAGAGTTATAGCTGGGGGCAGGGAAATTATGATGCGGTGAGGCACGACTTAGGATGCGTGGCTTGGAAAATTAGGCTTCAAGGCATGGGCACAATTGATATGTGGAGCTTGTTCAAGGAGCAACTATTGAGTGTCCTTGATAAGTATGTACCTGTCAGGCAGGGAGGAAAGGGTCGTGTGAGGGAGCCGTGGTTTAATAAGGAATTGGAATCCCTTGTTAAATGGAAGAGGGCAGTCTATGTAAAGTTCAGGCGTGAAGGTTCAATTGGGGCGATTGAGAGTTATAAGGTAGCCAGGAAGGATCTGAAGAGAGAGCTAAAAGCAGCAAGAAGGGGACATGAAAAGTCTTCAGTTGCTAGGATTAGGGAATACCCTAAGGCTTTCTATAGGTATGTCAGGAATAAAAGAATGACGAGGGTAGGAATAGGTCCAGTCAAGGATAGTAGTGGGAAGTTGCATGTGGAGGCTGAAGAGATTGGGGAGACACCGAATGAATACTTTTCGTCAGTATTCACTCAGGAACAGGACATTGTTGCCGATGTGAATCTTGAGTCACAATTTATTAGAATGGATGGCTTTGAGGTATGTAGGGAAGAGGTGTTGGAAATTCTGGAAAGGGTGAAAATAGATAGGTCCCCTGGGCCTGATGGCATTTATCCTAGGATTCTCTGGGAAGCAAGGGAGGAGATTGCAGAACCATTGGCCTTGATTTTTATGTCCTCGTTGTCTACAGGAATAGTGCCAGAAGATTGGAGGATAGCAAATGTGGTCCCCTTGTTCAAGAAGGGGAGTAGGGATAACCCTAGTAACTATAGGCTGGTGAGTCTCACTTCTGTTGTGGGCAAAGTCTTAGAGAGAATTGTAAGGGATAGGATTTATGAACATCTGGATAGGAATAATGTGATCAAGCATAGTCAGCATGGTTTTGTGAAGGGCAGGTCGTGCCTCACAAACCTTATTGAATTCTTTGATAAGGTGACTAGGGAGGTAGACGAGGGTAAAGCGGTAGATGTGGTGTATATGGATTTTAGTAAGGCGTTTGGTAAGGTTCCCCATGGTAGGCTATTGAAAAATATACGGAGGTATGGCATTGAGGGTGAGTTGGAGGTTTGGATTAGGAATTGGCTGGCTGGAAGAAGACAGAGGATAGTAGTTGATGGTAAAGGTTCATCTTGGAGTGCAGTTACTAGCGGTGTTCCGCAAGGATCTGTTTTGGGACCATTGCTGTTTGTCATTTTTATAAATGACCTGGAGGAGGGGCTAGAAGGTTAGGTGAGCAAGTTTGCGGATGATACGAAAGTCGGTGATGTTATTGACAGTGAGGAAGGATGTGTCAGGTTACAGCGGGATATAGATAAGCTGCAGAGCTGGGCAGAAATGTGGCAAATGGAGTTCAATGCAGGTAAGTGTGAGTGATTCACTTTGGTAAGGGTAACAAAAAGATGGGGTACTGGGCTAGTGGTCGGATACTTGGTAGTGTGGATGAGCAGAGGGATCTTGGTGTCCATGTACAGAGATCTCTGAAAGTTGCCACCCAGGTAAATATTGCGGTGAAGAATGCATATGGCGTACTGGCTTTTATTGGTAGAGGAATTGAGTTCTGGAGCACTGAGGTCATTTGCAGTTGTATAAGAATCTGGTGCGGCCGCATCTGGAGTATTGTGTGCTGTTTTGATCGCCATACTATAGGAAGGATGTGGAGACACTGGAGCGGGTGCAGAGGCGGTTTACCAGGATGTTGCCTGGTATGGTAGGAAGATCGTATGAGGAAAGGCTCAGGCACTTGGGGCTGTTTTCATTAGACAAAAGAAGGTTTAGGGATGACTTGATAGAGGTGTACAAGATGATTAGGGGTTTAGATAGGGTTGACCATGAGAACCTTTTTCCACATATGGAGTCAGCTAGTACGAGGGGGCATAGCTTTAAATTAAGGGGTGGTATGTTTAGGACAGATGTTAGGGGTAGATTCTTTACTCAGCGAGCCGTGAGTTCATGGAATGCCCTGCCAGTAGCAGTGGTAGACTCTCCCTCTTTATGGGCATTAAACGGGCATTGGATAGGCATATGGAGGATAGTGGGTTAGTGTAGGTTAGGTGGGCTTGGATCGTCGCAACATCGAGGGCCAAAGAGCCTGTACTGCACTGTATTTTTCTATGTTCTATATTCTATCTCTCCCCCCATTCCCTTATATTTCACCAGAAGAAGGGGCAATCCTCCCCATTATGATGTCAAATAAAGCTGTTGGGCTATAACCTGGCGTCCTGTGACTTCTGACATTGTCCCCGCGTTACCCGTGGCTAATTCACTTAATTTACTTAATTCAATCCCTGGACACGAGAGGGCAATTTAACTTGGCCAATCAACATAACCCTCAGACCGAACAGCAATGTGAATTACTGAGCCAATGTTCCATCATAGTGAGCAAATCCAGAATCATTTTTAATTGCTTTATACCCTGGTAACTCAGCCTCATCAAAGCAAATCAACCCAAAGTCAATGTATCGCAACGCTACTCTATGCATGACAATCTGATTCGTGCTGCGGGAAATGTTTCTGCACTCATATTTGAATGCTTTTACGCTGTTTCTTCCTCACATTCCTGCTTCCAATACTTCATTTCTTCCACACTTCAATTCGGAACAAGTCTGCCGAATGTTTTTCATTCCAACACAGTAACAAGGTGCAGTTTGCAGAGGGCACGTGTTTGTGCATTCACTGACACTCTGCCTCCCTGAGAGCTGCTGTTCTTCCCCACTTGATTCAGGCAGCACTGTCCTTTCTGTGACATGCCCCATCGAGAATGGAAGGACAAGTATCAATACCCGCACTTGGGAATGGAGCGACAGTTTTAAAATATTTACACTGTCCCCAGTGGAGAATTGAGCCCTGTGACAGGCGGGGACACTAACCACGATACTACCGAGAACAAGAGTGTCAAAGGAAGCCCTTCAACCAATTGTGGCGACACTTGTCAAAAGCAACTGCCTAATGAACTGAATCCCATTTCACAATCTTTATCCCACAGCCTTATATGTCCTGGCATCACAAGTTCAAATCTGAATGTTTGTTCATGTTCTAAGGGTTTCTGCCGCTCTGAAAAATGCAGACAGTGTATTCCAAATTCCAACCACCTAGTGGCTTCTAAAGCACTTTCGCACATCTTCTCAAACCATTCTGCCTTTCTCCTTAAATCTCTGGCCCCTGCTAATCGATTCCTCCATCAATGGGAAACTCGTTCAGTCAACACTGTCCATACCCTCACTCAATCATATCTCCTCTACATCTCTTTTGCACTGCGACAAACACTCCACTCTGTCCTGTCTTTCTTCACAACTGAAATTCTTCATCCCAAACAATATCTCGGTAAATATCTCCTGCAATTTTCTCAGTGTGATGACATCCCTGCTATAATGTGACTTGCAAAACTGCACACAACACTCTTGCTTGAGCCTAATGAACATTTGTTTTAAAATTTCTACATTAGTATGAGGGCGATTCTGGCTAAGCAGAATTTATTACCCATTATGAATTGCCCAGAGGGCAACTGAGATTCAACCATATTGTTATGAGTGTGAAGTCACATGCAGGCCAGACCAAGTAAGGACAGCAGATTCCTTCCTGAAATGACATCAGTGAACCAGAATTTGTTTTCAACAATTGTCAAAGGATATATAGTAATCATTAGATTCTTCATCGCAGATATTTGCTGAATCCAAATTTTACAATATGGCATGGTAGTGCCCAAGCCCGAGTACTCAGACTATTACCTCGGTCTCTCGATTATCAGTCCTATGAAACTACCACAAGAGCAACATAGAAAGCCACAAAATCTGATCATTTCCAGTAAAATCTCTTTGCCCTGGGTCTTTTCCATGAGCCTGACGCTCCATTTGTCTCTGTCCTAAGTCAGTAAAAGCTGCTACATGGGGATTGATTTCGCAACCGCTGTATTCAAATGGATCGACTTGTTTGGAGGTCCCGATGGAGGTCACCCAGCAAAAGTGACCGCAGCACAGACAGAACGGTATGAATGTGAAAGAGAGTGATAGATTGTGCATTACCTCAGACAAATGGGAGGAGGGACGGAAAGGAGGTTTAATGATCGTGGGAAGGAGAGGAATCTCCGACAACGGGTATGTTTGAATCCTGATATATGAAACGCAGAGATGTGAGAGTGCGGATATTTGAAGGTAAAACAATTAATTTCTTACCATGTGTCACAAAAAGGACAACGGAGAGAAAACTTAGTGCCGTGATTTGGTTTCAAATCGAGGTTGCTGTGGTCACAATGCAAAATACAGATTACCACGATCACAGCAACAACAGAACAGGATGTGCAAGCAGGAATAAGTATACTAGCAGATGAAATGTTTGGAAAAACAGCAAATGTACAATATCAGTACTCAGCGAACAGTGACAGACATGTGGGAACTGAGAATGAGTTGAATCTTTAAATTCGATGTCTTCAGAGGCTGTGGAGATCCTTGAATGAGAATGTTGAAAACTGAGATTGATAGATTTCGCCAAATAATCAAAGACTCGGGGGACAGTACAGGAAATTGTTGAAATGTATGCTTCAGTTGCATTTTAGCTTAACATCGGCGACTTCACCAGCTTCCTCAAGGCAATAACCAGTGTTGCAGATAATCCCAGTTAACAGCCTCGGAATCAGGGAAACTGCGACACAGCCTCCCAGATCCAACCGGAAATGGGGATGGGATGAGAGCGCGATGTTACTCTCTGGTTTCAGTGATGCAATAGGTGACAGTGCGGTCCTTCTATGATGGTATAGAGGCGCAAGAAATTCCTAGGTTGAGTATGCTCCTGATCAAGGGAATAGTTGTCCCCGTTTATACTATCATAGCGATTTATAGTGCATCTTGCTAAGACAGCTGAGTGGCACAATTGGAGCGTGTTGAGCCGTTAACTTTGCAGTGCTGGGTTTAACAGATGGCTTTGCTATTTGTATCTGTGCTTCCGACACTGGTGGTGGCAGCTGCTTTTGCTTGCATCAGCTATAATCAGTTTCTTCCATACAGTAAAGACTTCAACCTGGAGAATGTGGTGTTGGGGTGATATTTTAAACTTGTCATCCTTGGCGACTGGGACACGGAAAAGGTGATGTTTAAGTTCGACGAGTAAAACCTGGAATGCAAGCCTGACCTCAGAAACAGAGATAATAACTTTAATTTCCTACAATCCCATTCATTCATGTCCCTTATGCAGAATCTTCACCCAGTCCTGCCTACGAGAGACTCCAGGACCAGAAAAACATGAGCTGACCCTTAATTCAAGAATCCCCACCGTGTGGGGAAGCAGGGTTGTCGGCCCTTCCAGTCCATACGATCCATCCGAAGCACATCCCAACAGACCCCACGGTATTCCGAATCCCATAAACCTGCATTTCCCATTGTTGATCCCTGTAACTGGCACATCTTTGGTCAGAGGGAGAAATAAAAACGCAAACACACAGGGAATGTGCAGACTGCCCATTCTGTGCGGACAGAGACCCGAGGCTGGGATCGCACCCGGGTTTGTGGCGTAGCCAGGCAGCAACGAACAAGGAGCGAAGAATATATGTTGTCCTGACAAGTCATACTCACACCCTGTGGGTGAATAAGAAAGAATGAAAACACATTAACAACATGGAAAACAGGATTTGTATATGTGTGGACACAATTTGAAAGGATCGTTCACCCTGGGTTGAAAAAAGGAGCTGAAAATGTGTTGCTGGAAAAGCGCAGCAGGTCAGGCAGCATCCAGGGAACAGGAGAATCGACGTTTCGGGCATAAGCCCTTCTTCAGGAATGAGGAAAGTTTGTCCAGCAGGCTAAGATAAAAGGTAGGGAGGAGGGACTTGGGGGAGGGGGGTTGGAAATGTGATAGGTGGAAAGAGGTCAAGGTGAGGGTGATAGGTCAACTGGGGTGGGGGCGGAGAGGTCGGGAAGAAGATTGCAGGTTAGGAAGGCGGTGCTGAATTCGATGGATTTGACTGAGACAAGGTGGGGGGAGGGGAAATGAGGAAACTGGTGAAATCCGAGTTCATCCCTTGTGGTTGGAGGGTTCCTAGGTGGAAGATGAGGCGCTCTTCCTCCAGCCGTCGTTTTGTTGTGGTCTGGCGATGGAGGAGTCCAAAGACCTGCATATCCTTGGTGGAGTGGGACGGGGAATTGAAATGTTGAGCCACAGGGTGGTTGGGTTGGTTGGTCCGGGTGTCCCAGAGGTGTTCTCTGAAACGCTCCGCAAGTAATCGGCCTGTCTCCCCAATATAGAGGAGGCCACATCGGGTGCAGAGGATGCAATAGATGATGTGTGTGGAGGTGCAGGTGAATCTGTGGCGGATATGGAAGTTTCCTTTGGGGCCTTGGAGGAAGGTGAGAGATGAGGTGTGGATGCAAGTCTTGCACCTCCTGCGGTTGCAGGGGAAGGTGCCGGGAGTGGAGGTTGGGTTGGTGGGGGGTGTGGATCTGACGAGGGAGTCACAGAGGGAGTGGTCTTCACGGAATGCTGATAGGGGAGGGGAGGGAAATATATCCTTGGTGGTGGGGTCCGTTTGGAGCTAGCGGAAATGACGGCGGATGATGCGCTGTACATGGAGATTGGTGGGGTGGTAGGTGAGGACCAGTGGGGTTCTGTCCTGGTGGCGGTTGGAGGGGCGGGGCTCAAGGGCGGAGGAGCGGGAAGTGGAAGAGATGCGGTGGAGGGCATCGTCGACCACGTCGGGGTGGGGGTGGAAATTGCGGTCCTTGAAGAAGGAGGCCATCTGGGTTGTGCGTTTTTGGAACTGGTCCTCCTGGGAGCAGATGCGGCGGCGTCGCAGGAATTGGGAGAATGGGATGGCGTTTTTACAGGGGGCAGGATGGGAGGAGGTGTAGTCCAGGTAGCTGTGTGAGTCGGTCGGTTTGTAGTAGATGTCCGTGTTGATTCGGTCGCCTGAGATAGAAATAGAAAGATCGAGGAAGGGGAGGGAGGAATCTGAGACTGTCCAGGTGAATTTGAGGTCGGGGTGGAAGGTGTTGGTGAAGTGGATGAACTGTTCAACCTCCTCGTGGGAGCACGAGGCGGCGCCGATACAGTCATTGATGTAGCGGAGGAAAAGGTGGGGAGTGGGGCCAGTGTATTTGCGGAAGATGGACTGTTCCACATATCCTACGAAGAGGCAGGCATAGCTGGGGCCCATGCGGGTGCCCATGGCTACTCCTTTCGTTTGGAGGAAGTGGGAGGATTGGAAAGAGAAGTTGTTCAGGGTGAGGACCAGTTCAGTCAGTCGAAGGAGGGTGTCAGTGGAAGGGTACTGGTTGGTACGGCGGGAAAGAAAGAAATGGAGGGCTTTGAGTCCTTCGTGATGGGGGATGAAGGTGTACAGGGACTGGATGTCCATGGTGAAAATAAGGCATTGGGACCGGGAAACGAAAATCATGGAGCAGGTGGAGGGCATGGGTGGTGTCCCGAACGTAGGTGGGGAGTTCTTTGACTAAGGGGGACAGGACGGTGTCAAGGTATGCGGAGATGATTTCGGTGGGGCAGGAGCAGGCGGAGACGATGGGTCGGCCGGGGCAGTCAGGTTTGTGGATTTTGGGCAGGAGGTAGAAGCGGGCGGTGCGGGGTTGTGGGACTATGAGGTTGGAGGCGGTGGATGGGAGATCCCCCGAGGTGATGAGGTTATGGACGGTCTGGGAGATGATGGTTTGGTGGTGGGGTGTGGGGTCATGGTCATGGGGGCAGTAGGAGGAGGTATCTGCGAGCTGGCGTTTGGCCTCAGCGGTGTAGAGGTCGGTGCGCCAAACTACTACCGCGCCTCACTTGTCTGCTGGTTTGATAGTGAGGTTGGGGTTGCAATGGAGGGAGTGGAGGGCTGCGCGTTCCGAGGGTGAGAGGTTGGATTGGGTGAGAGGGGTGGGGGATTGCAGGTGGCGGTTAATATCGCGGCGGCAGTTGGCTATGAAGAGGTCGAGGGCAGGTAGGAGGCCAGCAAGGGGTGTCCAGGTGGATGGGGTGTGTTGGAGGCGGGAGAAGGGGTCGTCAGAGGGTGGGCGAGAGTCTTGGTTCAAGAAGTAGGCACGGAGGCGAAGGCGGCGGAAGAATTGTTCGATGTCACGCCGCGTGTTGAACTCATTAATCCGAGAGCATAGGGGAATGAAGGTGAGGCCTCTGCTGAGGACTGATCTTTCATCCTCAGAGAGGGGTAGGTCTGGAGGGATAGTGAAAACACGGCAGGGCTGGGAGCTAGGACCTGGTGTGGGGCTGGAGCTGGGTGTGGGGGGGAGGTTAGGTCTGGGGGCGGGGACGGTGATCGGCGTGGGGGCGAGGTTGGGGGTGTTGATGGCGATAGGCGAAGGGGCGGGGTTAGACGTGGTGACGGAAATAGGCGTGGGGGTGGGGTTATGCATGCAGTCGGAGATCGGCGAAGGGGCGGGGTTAGGCGTGGTGACGGGACTCGCCGGGGGGCGGGGTTAGTCGTGGGGGCGGAGACACATGCGGCGTTGTGGGCGTGTAGGTTAGTGACGTCACTGGGGGTGGAAGTGGTTGCGGCGACCACAGAGACAGAGTTATTCCCCATAGCCGCGGAGGTCGTGAATCTGCCGGCGATTGTCTTCATGGCGATCGCGGAGGCGGTTGTCTGGGCGGCAATCGCGGAGGCGGTTGTTTGGGCGGCGATCGCGGAGGCTGCGAGATTGGTGGGGGCGGAAGTGACGTCATCGTCGTCATCGGCGGCAGCTATTGCCGCGGGCGATGTAGCGGCCGCGTGTGTAATGGCGCCAGTCTGATTTCGGAGGCCGATGGAAGATTCTGGAACAGTTGAGGAATCCGGAGTGTGGGGGTAAGTACATGAAAGTTTTTGGTACTTACTGTCTTTAATTTCCGATATGGCCAGGAAGAACTGTTTGTTTAGTTTATGGATCCTTCTGTGGATGAAGAACAATAGAGGTCCTTTGCAGGTCTGTGAGAGTGTTGTCCTGAGCTGGGGTAGGTCGAGTTGCAGGGAATGTAGATAGCGGCGCATGGCTCCAAGCGTGGAGCGGAGGATCCGGAGTGAGGTCTGTTGCTGGAGGCTTCGGATTTGTTGTAGGTACTGGTTGTCCTGGTTGGGTCCAAGTTTTGTTGGTCGGAACATAGTCTGGAGTCCGTGCGGGATAAGTCGGTTCCATAGGCAGGTGCTGAGGAAGGAGATATGGCTGTGGTAGCGAGTCTGTTTGAGAATGTGGCTGAAGAGCTTCTGTGCAGAGGAGATGACCTGGGGGGTGCAGTGAGAGAGGGACTCACTGAAATCTTTGTAGAGGGAGGAAGAGAGCTTCTTCAAGGAAGGACGCCGATACCACAGAGAAAGCAGGGCAATGTGGGAACTGCTGGAAGAGATTTAATTAACCACAGAAATTGAATCTCATTTAATCAGTAACACTGGGGACAAGCCGTTCACCAAGTCCCGTGTGTGGGAAGGGGTCACTGAGCAAAACAACCTCCGAGAATCCAGCAGGATTACATTTCCCATCAGGTGTTCGGTTATGCTGTCAATGCTGCTGTTCATCCCAACCAGCTATTTGCTCCATAGCGTCAATCGTAGAGTCATACAGCATGAAAACAGCCCCCTCAGTCCAACCAATCCATGCTGAACATACTGCCAAACTAATCTACTCCCATCTGCCTCCTGCTGTACCCGCTGAGTGGCTATAATGCCCTTCTAGCTTTACTCTGTGTTGTTGATCCAAAAACCCAAGTAATATTTTGGGGGCAAAGGGTTCAGGTCCTGGCATGACAGATGGTGGAGTTTGAATTCAATAAGCACCTGGAATTGAAGAGTCTCAGTTGTGTGGAAACTCCCATCTGATTCACTCATGCCAGTTCAGAAAGCAAACTGTCATATTCCTCTGCTCTGTCCCACAGGAGACTCCAGATGGATAATATTGTGGTTGACTCTTAACTGTCCTCTGGGAAATAACTGATGTACTAGGCATGAATAAATTTATTTTAAAAATCCCACATTCCCATTCATGTTTGGATCGAATTGTTCTTTAAATGTTGCAAATGTACCCTCATCCATCACTTCCTCAGCAAGTTAATTGCACACGTAAAACACATTCTCTAAACAAAATGCCTCACATGTCTTTTTTTATTAACTCTCTCTCTCTTCGTCTTAAACATGTGCCCTCTCATCTTAAAATCCCCGTCTTGGCAAAAGCCAGCTATCGTTAACTCTAACTTGCCTCTCAAGAATTCATAAATATCTGTCAGGTCGCCGCTCAAACCTCGAACCTCGAGTGAAACCAGTCTCAACTAGGAGAAAGTGAGAACTGTAGATGAGGGATCAGAGTCGATCGTGTTGTGCTGGGAAAGCACAGCAGGTCAGGCAACATCTGAGGAGCAGGAGAATCGACGTTTTATCTCAGCTTTCAGCATATTAATGATGGAATCACCACAGCCTCTGCGGGCACCGATGTTAAACGGTCCGCCCAATCTGAATTCCTACATATCTGTCACTGTTCGCTTAGCACTGATATTGTGTGTTCAGTACTCTGCCTAACATTGTCTATGTTACTATACTTATAGAGCCCTGGTAGTGTGCTGCTATATAGGATGCCGCGATGGTATAGTGGTTCGTACTCTGCGTTGTGACTGTAGAAATCTCGGCTCGAATCCGAGTCATGGCAGTAGTTTCTCAATTCGACCCAGTTTTTGTGAAGCACACAAAGGTATAAGTTGTTTTAACATGGTAATTTTGTCCAAGGGAATGATCTTTTTCCTTCAGATTCTGCTCGCTCATAACTCCGTGTTTCATATGTCAGCATTCAAATCCACCCGTTGTCCGAGATTCATTTCCTCCTACGATCATTAACCCGACTTTCCATCCAACACCACCATTTCATTAATTTGGGGATGTCGGTGTTGGACTATGGTGTACAAAGTTAATAATCACACAACACCAGGTTATAGTCTTACATGTTGAATTGAAGCACTAGCTTTTGGAGCACTGCTCTTTTGTGGAGTCATTTCCTATTTCATTAAGGCACTGCAGAATCAAACACTGACTCTCACATTGATTCCGTTCAGTCTGTGCTGCTGTGGTCACTTTTGCTTGGGTGAACGTGCACCAACCCCACGATCGGGACCTGCAGACCAGTTGATCCATTTGGTTACCGCTGTTGTGAGATTAATACTCATGTAGCAACTTTTACTAAGAAGGACAAGATATTATTGGAGGGTCAAGCTCAGGAAAATGCCACAGGACAGTATCGGGGAAAAGCAACTCCATTGGAAAAGATCAGTGTGATCGGTTTTCTGCAATGGCCGAGCGCTCTTACCACTGGACTGTTAATTCAGACACCAGGGACTCGGGTTTGACTCCGACCATGCTAGGTGGTAGAATTGGGATTCAGTAAATATCTGGAATTACGAATCTAATAAATCCCATAAATCCATGGTCAATTGTTGAAAAAAAATTAAAACCATCAGTTTCACTGACGTCCTTTGAAGAATGAAACTGCCATTCTTATCTGGTCGGGCCTCCATATGACTCCAGACTCACTGCAATATAGTTGAGACTCAGTGCCCGCTGTATACTTAGAGATAGCAAAATATGCTGCCGAGCCAGCGATGCCCTCATACAGTAACAGAATAAAATAAGTTTATTTGGCTCTAGCTCGAGTACTGTGTGCAGTTCTACAATTCACATTATAGCATGGATGTGATCGCACTGGGAACAGTGCAGGAGAGATTCACTGGGGTATTGTCTGGCTGAAGAGTTTCAGTTATGAAGACAGACTGGGGTTGTTTGTCGCCGAGCAGCGGAGATTGGGGAAGACATGCCTAAGATGTACAAAACAATCAGGGATACGGATCGGATAGACTGAAAGAAGCGTTTCCTGTTGATGGAGAGATCGAATATCGGGCCAAGAGATGTCGGGAAAAGGCAGAAAGGTTTGAGTCGATGTGCGCAAAGCGTCAGAGAGGCGGAAACCCTTTACACCTGAAAAAAAATTCAGATGAAACTTTGTGATGCCAAGACATATAAGGCTATGGGCTGAATGATGGAAAACTTGATTCAGGTCGTTAAGCAGTTTTGTTGGACAAGTGCGGCAACAACAGGCTGAAGGAGCTCCTTCGATGTTGTTGTCCTCCACAGGATCGTGGTTAGTGTCCCCGTCTGTCACAGGGCTTAATTCTCCGCTGGGGGCATCGTAAAGGTTTTAAACCTGTGGCTCTGTTCCCCAGTGAAGGTCATTAATGCCTGGCCTTCCATTCTCGATTGGATATGTCACAGCAAGGACACTGCTGTCTGAATCAGCGTGGGGAAGGACTGCAGCTCCTGGGGAGAGAGAGTGTCAGTGAAAGTGCAAACACGTAACTTCTGCAAACTGCACATTGTATCTGTGTTGGAATGAAAACAATTTCATCGATTTTTTTCTGACTGAAATGTTTACTTAAAGCAGGAACCTGAGGAAGAAAACAGAGTAAACCCATTCAGATCTGAGTGCAGAAACATTTCCTGCAGCACGAATGAGGTTGTACAGCGCAGAATCGCGTTTGGATGCATTGAATTGTGGTTGATGGGCGCAGTCTGTTTTCACTAGGCTGAGTTACCAGTGTATAAAGCTATTAAACATGATGCAGATGGTGCTCACTGTTATGATATAATTGCTGAGTGGCTCGCACTGATTTTAGATCTGCAGTTTCGGTGGATTGACCATGTTAAATTGCCCTGTCATGTCCAGGGATTGAAATCACTAAGTTAAGTGAATTAGCCATGGGTAATGCGGGGATAAGATCAGCATTCACACGATGCAATGTTTTACTCCAGTAGGTTTATTTGAAATCACAAGCCAGAGTTCTGTTCTTTATTCAGGTGAAATATATGGGAGAGAGTGGGGGGCTAGGTCTGGTTGTGATGCTCTTCAGAGTGACCCTATAGACTCGATTGGGTGAATTGTACTTTCTGCTTTGTAGTGAATCTGTGATTCTATCAGAGAGGACAGTGCCAGCGTTTACTGGGCTGCAAAGACATTAGAGACGATGCTGACGGCGTTTAGTGGGGATGGGATTTTATTTATTTGTGTGTTGGAAAATTTGGAACTGAACCAAGGAAAACCGAATGGAAGTTCTCCAGATTATGTGAGGTTTGGAGGGAGGAAATAGGTGGTAAATTCAGTCTTTCAAGTTACAAAATTTGTGAACGTCAGGTATTCAAAACCATTGATGTAGGACAAAGAAATGATGGGAGCAGAATTTCTGTCACTCAGAGAATCCGTTTCCAAAATATTTGGAAAGGCACATTTAGAGACACACAAGCAGTGAGTTTCACCAGGAGAGAGAGAGAGAGAGAGAGAGAGAGAGCCTGTGGCTGGGTAAAAGTGTAGAAGTGGGGTGTGGGGGATGGAAGGTGCGAGGAAACAATGTCTAATTTGGATGAATTGAAATGTAAAGAAATATCAGAAACGTATGCAGCCGAATAAGAGTCAGCAAAAATTTCAGATTTTCTTAAGATTTGCATTAATATTCCACATTAAACATTATAAATGGAACTGAGCAGATTTTATAGATTGTCAAGGAAAGATATTCCATAGATGATTAGGGGGATAGATAGGGTCGACAGTATGAACCTTTTCCCGCGTATTGAGTCGGGTATTACAAGGGGGCATAGCTTTAAATTAAGGGGGGGTAGATATAGGACTGATGTTAGGGGTAGGTTCTTCACTCAGCGAGTCGTTAGTTCATGGAATGCCCTGCCAGTAACAGTGGTGGACTCTCCCTCTTTATGGGCATTTAAGAGGGCATTGGATAGGTATATGGAGGATAGTGGGTTAGTGTAGTTTAGGTGGGCTTGGATCGGCGCAACATCGAGGGCCCAAGGGCCTGTACTGCGCTGTATTCTTCTAAAAAAAAAAAAAAAAAAAAAAAAAATAATGAATAGGAAGTGACACGTCGCTTGGAAATCGATTTTCTGCTTTAGTTTCATGCCTTAAAGATGGGAGGACAATCGCCATGATGTTGGGTTCATTAGATACCCACTGAAATCTGCCAAAGTAACTGAGCATCAAAACTGGCTTTTTCTTTGTAGTTAAACTTTCAGTTTTTCTCATCAGTATTTTCTTTAAGCTGAAATAAATTCGGATCAAAATTGAATACAATATTAAACATTCCAATGATATAAATCCAATTAACTTCCGGTCATTGCAATGAGCAGAGTGAGGTTGCAGCAAAATTAATAAAATGAAGCGAACAAAACTGCATTTCCGGGAATGTTACCCAGTTTAGGTTCAGCCATATGAGAAAAGCCATCGAGCGAAACCATCGCCTTCACTTCTCTCTCCATATATGCTTCTTCACGTGAGGTAGAAACTATCTGAAGAAATTATGAGTCAAGACTAAATATTCGTGTGAACGTGACGGGAATTTCATGTTCGCTGGTTCATTCTGAGACTCGGAATGAATGAAGGACAGCTATTTCTTCCAAGGATGGTGTCAATACCTTGGTTTTTGCTGATATTATCATTCCGCTGAAAGCAGAAACATAATGGTGTGGATTCGATTCCGCTCAAAGAATTTCTCATCCCCGATTAGCACCATATGTAATCTTAACACGGTCACATGTGAGCTCCTTTGTAATGCGAGTAAATGGCCCCGAGGTTATGGCGACGGGTTGGTAATTCATTGTTCACACGGAGGTTCAAATCCTACTCTGGTTGTTTCTTTTATTAAACGCAGCTGTGGTTTTCCTTTGTGACTCGCATCTTTAGTATACATTAGATGGAGAAACTTGCTCTTGCACTTCATTGCACCGGAGATTTGAGATAAATTAACACCTCATCAAAGTCGAAACAAACCAATTTGATTCTGTTGTAAGTTGAATTGGGATAATGAAAAGGAGTGCGACTTTTGTTTCGTACCTTCATTCCATCTTGACTTTATATGAATATACATCGAATGAAAGAGAAACAAATAAGGAGAGATCGAGAGCAATAGTTTATCCACTGGGATTGTGAATGAGTATTTTGATGTAACACTCCACATAAAGGTCTGATCAGTATTTCAAACAGTCAATTGGAATTGGAACTGCAGAAAACTTCTCCAATGAAACAAACCTTTCATTCTTTCACAAACTACTGCCGTGTGAATCACACTTGCGATCGATCATCCAGCGGGATCAGCAAGTTGCCAACAGCATTAGATCCACCAATTTTCTTTCGCAATCACAACTTCTGCACATACCCATCTGCGGTGTGCCCAATGCCATTTGTTGCTTTCAGGCCACAACACATTTCTTGTTCATGGGTTTTTCAGCCTTGTTCCTGATCTGTCTGATAAGTTTGAGAAACCTTTTCTATCACTTCATCCCATCCCCTCAGAATTCCAAACTTATCAATAGAATAATATGTTCGACTAAATGATATAGGATTGGAAGTCGGCCATTCAGCCCATCGAGTCTGCTCCACCATTCAACGAACTCATGGCTGATCTGATAATCCTCAACTCCATTCTCCAGCCTTACGTCGACAGCGCTTCATCGTCTTTCTGGTTATATATCTGTCTGGCACATTTTGAAAATACGCAATAGCTCAGCCTAAACAAAAGTTTCTGGAAAGGGTTCCACAGAATCACTGGACCCTGAGCAAAGAAATTACTCCTTATTTCTGAATGAAATTGGCAATAACTAATTGTGACTTCATGTCCTCTGGTGCTCTCCACATACCAGAGGTCACACTACCTGCCCGTAAATACCCTGTTAAGATCCCATGAATATTGAAAGTTTATAAATGTTATTATGTGATAATAGAGCTCCCCTCCGCCTCCTTTGTTTCAAGGAGAATAATCCCAGCCTAACCAATCATTCCATGAAGACCCAGTTTATCCAATGTTGACAACATCTTCGCAAATCTCTGCTGTCCCCTGCAGCGTCCTTACATATTATTAAGGCAAGTAGAGAAATTTATGTGAAGGAACGATTGACATTTCAAGCACAGATGGGACATGGAACATAAAATCAGACAGCAACTGGAATCAGATCGGTCCAAACAAGGACGGAATACAGTAATGATAACTGACAAAAGAGAATCTAATCATATCCCACTGACATTCAATGGCTTTACTGTAACCAAACTACCCTATGTAATCGTACACAGAGCTAGTATCTAGTGAAAAAATGATATGAACTGGCTATATAAACACTTTGACAACAAAAACATGTCCTTTGGTAGTCATTTTTTGATTATATACTCAACTCGTGCCACCGTGAATCCTACATCGTTTGCAACACACAAAGGAGACGTGGAACACGTCTCTCTCCATTTGCTTAGATAGGTGTAACTTCAATAACACTTAAGGAACTGGATACCATTTACGACAATGCAGTCACTTGATTGTACCCTCTTCAATACCTGCAATATTCATTCTCTTCACCACTAAGGCACAATTCAGCAGCGTGCACTAACTACAAGATGCACTGGAGTAAGTCATCTGGGCATTTTAACAGAACGTTCAAAGCTCAACAGCTTACAGACTATAAGGACAATGTTGGAAGGTGCAACGAAACGTCACCATTTGCAAGTTACCCTCCAAGGCGCATAGTACCCTGACTTGGAAAGGAATCAGTGATAAACTCATTGAGTGGTGAAACAGTCTTGTATTGCATATTTCAGCCTTCCATCTTTTATCTTACAATTTTAGACAAATGTTGATTTATGCGGTGACCAGACTTGTGCTCAGTCCTTCAACTGTTCCCTAAACTGGTGGTTGCTAAAGTTCTGCTATTATCCACAGCCTGTGGTAATCAATAGAATATCTCCGAAAACCCTCTCTATCAACTGATTCCCCATAAGATTAGAGTGGTGTTGGAGAAGCACAGCAGGTCCGGCAGAATCTGAGGAGCAGGAAAAATGAACGTTTCAGGCAAAACCCCTTCATCAGGAATGAGACTGGAAGCATAAGGGATGGAGAGACAAATGGGAGGGTGTGGGGCTTTGGAGAAGGTAGCTGAGAGCGCAGTAAGTGGATGGAGGTGGGGGGGCGGTGAACGTGATATGTCAGAGAAGAGGTTGGAGCAGATAGGTGGGAATGAGGACACGTCATAGGTGAGACACGTCGGAGGACGGTTTTGAGCTGGAAGTTGGGAACAGGGGAAAGGTAGGGGAGGGGAAATGAGGAAACTGGTGAAGTCCAAATTGATGCCATGGCGTTGAAGGGTCGCATAGCGAAAGATGAGGTTTTCTTCCTCCAAGCATCGGGTGGTGAGGCAATGGCGGTGGAGGAGGTCCAGGACCTGCATGTGCTCGGGATAGTGGGAGTGGGAGTTGAAATATTTGGCCAAGGCGCACTGGGATTGAAATTTGCGGGTGTCCTCGAGATATTTTCTGAAGTGCTCTGCGAGAAGACATCGAGTCTCCCCAGTTTAGAGGAGACCACATTGGGCGCAAGATACAAGAAATGACACGTGTGGAAGTGCAGGTGTACCTTTTATGAATGTGGAAGCCTCCATTGCAGCCTTGGATGGAGGTGAGGGGGTAGATGTGGGTGTAGGTTTTGCTGTTCCTGCAGTGACGGGGAAGGTGCTAGGAGGAAAGGGTGGATCATTGGAGGGCGTGGACTTGACTAGGTAGTCACAGAGCGAACCGTCTTGGCAGAAAGTGGATAGGGGTGGGGTCCGTTTAGAGGTGGCGAAACTGCCATCGAATGATGTGATTTATGTGGAGGTTGGTGGGATAGAAGATGAGGTCCTTGTTGTGGTTGGAGGTGTGGACTTCGTGGGTGGAGGTACGGGACATGGATGAGATGCGTTTGAGGGCATCTTCAACCAGAAAGGAGGGGAAGGTCCGGGCTTTAAAGAAGGAGGACATCTGTTGTGTTCTGGGGCGGAAGTGGTCCTTTGGGAGCACATGCGATGGAGGTGGAGGAATTGGGAATACAGGATAACATTTACGCAAGAGGTAGGGTGGGAGGAGGTATAATCCAGATAGCTGTGGGAATCAGTGGGTTTGCAAAAAGTCTCACTAACACTGACCTGGAGGGATATGTTTCCCTCCCCACCCCTATCCACTTTTCACATAGACTGTTTCCTCCACGACTACCTATTCAAGTCCACGCCCTCTAATGACCCACACTCCCCTCCCGGCACCTTCCCCTGCCACCGCAGGAATTGCAAAATCTGCACCCACATCTTCCCCCTCACATCCTTCCAAAGCTCTATTGGAGCCTTCCACATCTATCAAATGTGCATCTGCACTTCCACACTTGTCATTTATTGCATCCGTTTCTCACGATGCGGTCTCTTCTACATTGGGGCCACCGGACATCTTCTCGCAGAGCGCTTCACAGAACATTTCCAGGACACCCGCAACAGTCATCCCAACACATCAACTACCCCTCCCCACCCAATCTCCCGAGGGCATGCAGGCCCTGGGCCTCCTCCACCGCCATTACCTCATCAACTGACGCCTCATCTTCCACATCGGAACCCTTCAACCCCAAGGCATCAATGTGGTATTCACCAGATTACTCCCATCCCCACGCCCACCTTATCAGAGTTCCAACCTTCAAGCTTGGCACCATCCTACTGACGTGTACCACCTGTCTATCTTCCTTCCCAGCTATCCGCTCCACCCTCTTCTCCGACTTATCACCTTTAACCCCACATCCATCCACCTACAGCATTCTCAGCTAAATTCTTCCCAGACCCAGCCCTCCCGTTTATCTCTCCACCCTCGAGGCTCCCAGATTTAGTCCTGATGAAGGGCTTTTGCCCGAAAGATCATTTTTTTGCAACTGGGATGCTGCCTGGCCTGCTGTGTTTCTTCAGAACCACTCGAATCTTGATTCTGATCTCCAGCATCTACAGTATGCACTTCTGTCCAACTGATTCCCCTGTCCATTGATCTTCAGCGATCGTGATTGTCCACTCCATGATCTCTTTGTCCGTCTACACTACACAGAATACACACTGTTATTGTTTCTTCTCCCCAAATTCATTAACACTCATTGATCTGGATTCAATTCCATTCAGCATTTTACTTTTCCACCTGACTAATGCATCCCTGCAGTCCTTGTCATTCTTCACCAAAGTCAACTACACGACCAATTGTTGTATCATCAGCAAACTTGCAAATCATGGCTTCTACAACTAAGTCTAAATCATTGGTCTACATCAGAAAACAGTGGCACTCCACTGGAAACAGGCATCCAAACAGGGTTCATTGCTGGTTGGGATGAAAAGCTTCAATAACAGCAGAATCGAACTCCTGCTGTCATTTGTAAACTTCCTGGTGACTCTGTCAGTTGGTCTCCTGAGTGATCATTTCTCACATATGGGAGTGGTGAATGACCTGTGCGCATTGTGACTGAGCAAGTGCGTTGACACCTCAGCGGGTAATTGAATCCCTTCCTGCAGTCTCCCCATGGCCCTGACTTCTTGGCGCTGCCGGTATCCTTGTGTCTATTTAGTTTGGATATCAGTTGAATTCGAGTCCACACAGACACGATTCCCATTTTCCCCGTTGTTCATGTATTCTTATTATTCCTTATTTTCCCACTGAATTTGGCTATCATTGGTCTGAAGACCATTTGTTTCATTCTTAATTCACCTTGAACTGAGTCAGAGGGCATTTATGGGGGATCCACATTTTCGTGGGTCTGGAGTCACATGTTGACAGGACTCGTTCCGGTCCGCAGATTCCCCTTTCGAAGGGACATGAACGAGTGAGTTTTCAGTAATATAAAGTTATTGTCTCTGTTCCTGAGATTGGGTATATTTTCCAGATTTTATTGATTGAATTTAACTGACAGCAGCTGCCACGTTCCACTCTCCAAAGATTACTCGCCCAATAGATCGCCGCTGCACTAACAACTCCTTGCTGCATTTCTCCATTCAAAGAATGACATTGTCAATTCAGATTATCCCAGATGGAGAGCGAATACAATGCGTTTCTGTGTTGGAATGGAAGCAATGTCCGCTGGATTGGAGTGTTTACTGGAGCAAGAGACTGATGTGGAGACGATGTGAGCAAAAGCAGTTCTTACTGTCAAAGCAACAAAATATCGCTTTGTTAAGGAAAATGTCTTAGAATGCCTTCAATACGTCGACCTCTCACTTAAGGCTCCAGCACGCTTCCTCTGAGACAATTCTCAGTGCGGGTTAATGCTGCTGCTTAATCTTAAAAATGTAATAAATTGAGACCAATATTTCTTCCACACTGCCTTTGAACAGAAGCATTCACATACTCAGCATTTCACGCGCTTGGATATACAGACAAAATCTTTTCCCTGGGGTCGGAGAGTCCAGAACTAGAGGGCATAGGTTTAGGTTGAAAATGGAAAGATATAAAAGAGACCTAAGGGGCTACGTTTTCATACAGAAGGTGGTGCATGTATGGAATGAGCTGCCAGAGGAAGTGGTGGGGGCTTGTACAATTGTAACATTTCAAAGGCATTTGGATGGGTATATTATAGGAAGAGTTTGGAGGGATATGGGCTGGGTGCTGGCAGGTGGGACTAGATTGGGTTGGGATATCTGATCGGCATGGACGGGTTGGACTGAAGAGTCTGTTTCCATGCTGTACATCTCTATAACTCTATGACTCTATTACCGGGCCTTTACCAATCATGTCACTGGTGCCAGAGAATAGCTTCACGTGCTCATGTCCACCGCCACTTCCAGTCCCTATACATATCCATCCCCCATCACGAAGTCCTCAAAGGCCTCCGCTTCTTCCTTTCCAGCCGAACCAAACAGTACCCTTCCACTGACACCCTCCTTCGACTGACTGAACTGGTCCTCAGTCTGAACAACTTCTCTATCCAATCCTCCCACTTCCTCTAAACCAAAGCAGTAGCCATGGGCACCCGCATGGGCTCCAGCTATGCCTGCCTCTTCGTTGGATAAGTGGAACAGTCCATCTTCCGCAGCTACACTGGCACCAGCCCCCACCTTTTCCTCTGCTACATTGATGATTATATCGGCGCTGCCTCGTGCTCCCACAAGGAGGTTGAACAGTTCATCCACTTTACTAACACCTTCCACCCCGACCTCAAATTTACCTGGACCGTCTCAGACTCCTCCCTCCCCTTTCTGGACCTCTCCATTTCTATCTCGGACGACCGACTCTACACGGACGTTTACTATAAATCGACTGACTCCCACAGCTACCCAGATTACATCTCCTCCCATCCTGCTCCATGCAAAAACGCCATCCCATATTCCCAATTCCTTCGCCTTTGCCGCATCTGCTCCCAGGAGGACCAATTCCAATACCGAACAACCCAGATGGACTCCTTCTTCAAAGACTGCAATTTTCCCTCAGACGTGGTTGACGATGCTCTCCACCGCATCTCCTCCACTTCCCGTTCCTCCGCCCTTGAACCCCGCCCCTCCAATCGCCACCAGGACAGAACCCCACTGGTCCTCATCTACCACCCCACCAACCTCCAGATACATCGTATCATCCTTCGTCATTTCTGCAACCTCCAAACAGACCTCACCACCAAGGATATATTTGCCCCACCACTATCAGCGTTCCGAAAAGACCACTCCCTCCGCGACTCCCTCTTCAGCTCCACACTCCCCACCAACCAAACCTCCACTCCCGGCACCTTCCCCTGCAACCGCAAGAAATGCAAAACTTGCGCCTACACCTCCCGCTCATTTCCCTCACGCCCCAAGGGATCCTTCTATATCAATCAGAAATTCACCTGCACCACCACGCACATCATTTACTGCATCTGCTGCACCCAATGTGGCCTCCTATACATTGGCGAGACAGGCCGCCTACTTGCAGAACGTTTCAGAGAACACCTCTGGGACACCCGCACCTACCAACCCAACCGCCCCCTGGCTGAACAATTTAACTCCCCCTCCCACTCCGCCAAGGACATGCAGATCCTTGGCCTCCTCAACTGCCAGACCATGGCAACAGACTGCCTGGAAGAAGAACGCCTCACCTTCCGCCTAGGAACCCTCCAACCATAAGGGATGAATGCAGATTCCTCCAGCTTCCTCGTTTCCTCTCCCCCCATCTTTTCTCAGTCCCAACCCTCAGACTCAGCACCGCTTTTTTGCCTGCAATCTTGTTCCTGACCTCTCCGCCCCCACACACACTCCGGCCTATCACCCTCACCTTAACCTCCTTCCACCTATCGCATTCCCAAACGCCTCTCCCCCAAGTCCCTCCTCCCTACCTTTTATCTTAGCCTGCTTGGCACACCCTCCTCATTCTTGAAGAAGGGCTCATGCCCGAAACGATGATTCTCCTGCTCCTTGGATGCTGCCTGACCTGCTGCGCTTTTCCAGCAACACATTTTTAAGCTCTGATCTCCAGCATCTGCAATCCTCACGTTTTCCACCGCCACTTCCAGTTTGGTATTCGCGGCTGGGCCACAAAGTTTGTCTGATTCTGGTTCCAGGAACTGGAGTGATGTGCCTGACTGCAGCAATGTGTACTTCCTTGTGTGGGGAAGTTGGTGAAGAAACTGTTATTAACACATAGTTAATAACACATTGTTATTGAAACATACATTGCACCAATATCCCGCACCATCCCCTGAATCTTTTTTTTTCTAGCAATCTATCAAACTCAGTCTTCAACATGTCGTATTCGATGGAACAACAGCGTCTGGTGATATCGAATTTAAAGATTCAGCTGATTCTGAATTCCCACATGTCTGCAGTCGCTCACGTAATATTCCTGCTGTGAATCTGCTTCTCTTCCTAACGCATCCTCTGTCACTGTAATTATTGCTGTTTTTAAACGCGGGTCTTTGCATGACACAGTGGTGGTTTAAATGTTAAAATATGCTGCATTGTGGCCGCAGTAAGATCGTTGGAATCCGAGTCACTGCATTTTACTCCTTGTGATTAATGCTGAAGAAACACAGAAAGGAATCAGTTGATTTTACATGAAGGCATTCTCTGAGATTATGTCTTTTTTCCATTAAACCCCTCTCTTACACACATCTCTGCGAGTCATATATCAGGATCCAGACTCACCATTCTCGGAGAATTCCCTACCTCCCGCAATCACATACCTCCTTTAAGTTCCCCGTCCCATTTCCCTTACAATCACTTTCACATTCACCTCCTTCAGTCTGTGTTGCTGTGCTCACTGTTACAGGGTGACCATGCCCAAGTCTTACCATCGGGACATTGAAACTATTTGATCCATCTCGTTACCGCAGTTGTGAGCTCAATCCACATGGCGCAGCTTTTACTGACATGGACCAGCGATTATTGAAACATTAGGCTCAGGAAAAGGGCACAGGGAAGCATTGAGGAAAATAAACTGTATTCAAAAAACACCAGTTTCTGTCGACTTTCGCATCATTTATTTCACTTGTTCTTTGGGATCAAGCAAGACTATTGTGTGTAGTTATGCAGGGGAGATTTGCCAGGATATTGTCTGGCTGAAGAAGAGAGATTGGGCAAACTGGAGTTGTTTTTCTTAGAGAAGAGAAGATTGAGAGGGGCATGATTAAGATGTACAAAGTACTGAGGGATATGAATAGTGTAGACTGAAATACATGTTTCGCTTTGATGGAGATTTCAATCACGGGAGGCCATCGATTTAAGGTCAGAGGCGGAAAGATTAGAGTGAATGCGTGGAAAAACGTTTTCAAACAGTGGGTGGTTGAAATGGGAAACACAGTGTATGCAAGGGTCGGAGAGGCAGAAATCCACATAACTTTCCGAAGTATTCAAATGTGAATTTATGATGCCAAGATATACAAGGATGTGGGTCAAGTGATTTGAAAAGGAGTTAGGATAGTTAAGGAATTGTTATTGAGCAATACAGATACTCCGTTCCAAGTACGGATTATTGATACCTGTCCTTCCATTCTCGAAGGGACATGTCACAGGAAGAACTGTGCTGTCTGAATCAGCGTGGGGGAGTGGTACTGCTCCCGGGGAAACAGGGTGACAGTAACAATACAAACACGTAACTTCTCAAGCTGCACCTGGTGCTGTTGTTGAAATGAAAATCATTTGATAATTTTGCTCCAGAGTGAGGTGTTTCCTAATAGCAGATAGCTCAGGAAGATATACATTCTACTGCCCTTTCCCCACTGGCCCACACCACTGAATACCGGCACTATGCAGGACAATTGCTCTCTGTACACCATCGTCCAATCCTCCTTGACCCCCAGCTCTTCCCCATTTGGCACCATGACACGAAATCCCAGAAGGTGTAATGCTGCTCGTTTACGATGTCTCCCATTACTGTGTAAGGTTCCACTGATTTATCTGCCCATCACTAAATTTAGCAAACTGCATTTCCTGCTCAGAATGTGGTCTCATCGAGACTGTGGAGAGAAAAACAAAGCGGGTGACAAGCATAAGTACACATACATTCTGTCGGCAAGCAAACTAAGACCCTGAGCTTCCAGGTTCCTGTCACTGCAACATCCCACTGTGTTCCCATGCATCCATGTCAGTTTGGTCTGCTGCAGAGCTCCCGCATAGCACAGCGCGAGTTGGAAGAGCAGCACGTCATTTCCTCCTGAGAGACCATACAATCTTCAGTACCCAACATTGAGTTCAATCATATTTAGGCCCTGCTCCACCCACACATACCATTCGTTCCAAAGGCGGATCGTTTGGCTCGAAAATCTCTCCTCTGATCCACTAGACCTGCTGGTTTTGTTCAGATATTTCTGCTTTTCTTTGGATAATTTGTTCTGTTCTGATCGCAGCCTTCAGGAAACGTGTGATTGCACGGGAACGTGGTCAGAGGAGATTTACCAAGGTGGTGTCTGAGCTCGACCATTCCCCCTGCGAAGATAAGCGAAAGTGAGGGCTGCAGGTGCTGGAGCTCAGAGTCGAAAGTGTAGTACTGGAAGAGCACAGCACGTCAGACAGCATCAGAGGAGCAGGAGAATCGATGCTTCGGGCACAAGCCACTGCCATTCCATTACCAGCCGATGCCTGGAGGAAGACCGTCTCATATTCCACCTGAGGACCCTACAACCACACGGGATAAATGTGTATTTCAATAGCTTCCTCATTTCACGTCCCCCCACATTATCCCAGTCCAAAGCCTCCAATTCGGCACTGCTCTCTGGACCCGGCCATCAATCCCCCTCTGAACTACCACTTTCTCCCTCACCTTCATCCACCTATCGCTTTCTCAGCTACGTGTCCACCAATCCCATTCCCCTCCCTCAAACCCCACACAAAAGTCTCAATTCCTGACGAATGGCTTATGCCCGAAACATCGGTTCTCCTGCTCCTCGTATGCTGCCTGACCGGCTGTGCTTTTTTTAAGCCCTACACTCTCGTCACTGCAAAGATAGATGAGCCCCATTGGGGCTCTTAATCTGAGACAAGAGAGATCTGAGAGAGGAATTGATTAACGTGCACAGAAATGGAATAGATACGTGTGACAGGAATAAAATTCAAATAGGAAGGGTTAATAACCAGGGATATAGATGAACCGCTGGAGAGAGGATGTTCAGAGAAGATTTAGGAAGAACGTTTACATTCTGAGAGTGTTGTTTGTCTGGAACTCACTGTGTGAACGTATGGTAAATCTAAGAGTCCTCAGAACACTTCAGGAGTATTTAGCTGAACACTTGTGGAGTTGGAGCATGAACGGAGAAGGACCAGGTACTGGAAAGTGGGGCGAGGATAAATAGATGTTTGATGAAAGACCTTGAAAAACGTAACGTTGGGTGCAGTAAAATGTAGGCTATCTCACCTCTGTGGCACATTGAAAGTCGTGTTGGACTTCTACTGCATTGTTAAGATTGTGATTCAATGTTTGTGGGTTTGAGTCCCAGCAGAATCCGAGCTTCGTTCAGATTTCAGCTGAATCAGTGATTGTTCTGCTGATTCGTCGTCAGTTTCTATCGTCTGAAGTTCTCGTCCCCGCTACTGACCAGAGAAGAGTCCTCACATTCTTTGTGGTGAGTTTTGAGGGAATCGCATCATTTGAAACATGATGAGTCCAGAATACGCTGATCATTCACAAAACCAACTGCTGAAGCCCACTGTCTCTAAACACATTTCCCTCCCACAGTTGCACAGAGTGTTTCGGTTTATTCAGTGTTTTTTCGCCTTTGGGCGACAGGTTGATGTGGATGGGCTGGGAAAAGACATTGACGTGTTCGGTCAGCCATGATGATATCAAATGGGGGAGTAGCGCTTACGGGTGAAATGGCCCCCTCCTATTCCTCTCTTTCTGTGCCGTTTCTGACAGAGGGTTTTAAACAATAACATGATGAGGACCCTGTGAATCTACACTACGGAATACCAAGGACCTTCCCTTTATCCCACCGCTCTCACAGCTGGAATACACAGCTCCTGTTGCAGCTTTAAATCAGACAGTGGAGGATTCTCCCAGGCGGTCTGTCAGACTGCATGCTCCTTCACACAGGTATCCAACTGGACACATGGAGCAAACGGCCGTGTGGATATTGGGGATTCAGGGACAGATTTCCCCTTTCCTGGCCAGGGTAATAATCATGAATTTCGGGCATCCTGGATCTTACTAAGGATTTTTATCTCTTTACAATTTAAACTGAAATTCAATTTACTCTTGCATAACATTCTGATATCTTCAGTATTCCTGAAAACTGTGCAATATGTCCTTGGATGTAACCAATTTGAATATTGATGATGAGTGCAGTATATTTCTTGTTGTCTGTCGGAACATGCAGAAGGAAGATAGTGAAGTGTCGTTGAATCGAATTCGGTGCCAAATTGAAGCCGACCGAATGAGAAGTCCTGTGACAGCGATAATATAACATTGTCTGTAAACAACGCAGCGACCCACAAAAACCCAGTTTTCAATCAAGACTATTTTGCACAACGTTCATCTATGTCCCATTTCCTGAACCTGATGCTCGAGAAGTCACAGGTCCATATCAGTTCCTCCTCCTCTGCCTTAGCATTAATTTCAGAATCACTGCAAAAGTAGAACAGGCGGGTCGAAGGTCCCAGAGGTACGAGTAGGGTACTTTATAGGTTTGCTGCCGGCGGCTCCAGTGGAGCAACTGATCAGCGCTTGGTACAACAGCGTGTAAAAACGCCGCAGTTGTAATTCCAATCGTTATCTGAAGCTGCTTTTACTGACGTTAATCAGGCATTATTGGAGCATCAGACTGAAGCATCGTTGAAGAATAATGACGAATAAAGCAGCATCTATTCTTAAACTCCAGTTTCTGATTTGGGAAAGGTTTCAATTGTTTACCGTAAAACTGCACATATTCCCCAAGTCATTATCCATCTGTGGATCGAGAAACAGAGGTGATATTTTAGCTTGATGACCTTTATCAAATCTCTAACACTGGACTGGGTTAAATTCTTGAAAAGGCTCTTAAACTCGTTTCATATAATCCTGTTTACTGAAAACTCACACAGCTCATTAAACCGTTCGAAAGGAATTAGATGTATTTCTTTGGGTAGATTGAATGTTGTCACCGAATCTGGTAAAGTCATGACAAATAGTTTTTATGCTGTGCAGAACAGAGGGGGACGCTATTAGCTTGCTGCCGGCGGAGTATTGAAAGGAATCAGTCCCGTTCCTGGTCATTGTGACTAAATGTTCAAGGCAACAGATGGCAATGATAATGATGCTTGACATCGACAGGTCCGTTCCTACTCACTAGACTCACATTGTATAACAGATCACGTGAGCGGAGGAAATGCTGATCCTTTTGGTAACCTGAGACAGTGCGACAATTAATCACACGTTGTCATTCTCACTCTATACCATAAACCAGTTAGCCAGCGGACTGAGCTAACCGGCTTCCATTTAATGCAAAGCTAAAACAAACAGCTCAGTATATTAACAATCTGTAGTAGTTCACGGAGAACCAGCTGCTACACCTTTCAACACCACCAGCTCTTCTTACACTTAACATGTTCAGTTGCAGGTATTTAGCAATTTCTTTTAGATGAACGCTGAACAATTTGTGAGAGCGTCCATTTTGCCTCCCCATTCAGACAGCTCAGAATCCCTGTCCCTGTTAAATTCGCTCCTTGTGTGTCTGCACGTGGCCTTTCAAATATACTGGAATCATCTTCTAACATGTTTTCTTTTGCTGAAAAATCGTCTCCGATTTCAATAGCTCTCAGAATAAAAAGTACCTGCTGTAAACTTCTGTGTCGTTCCTCACTGATATTGAGGCTCTGACCTTTAGTTATACATTCATCTGAACGAGGGAATTTCCCTCCTATTTATCATTTCCAACCTCACATCAGCTGGAAAAGCTCCAATTGGACACAAATCAGTCATTCCTGATTTGCGTCGCGTGATTCTTCGTCTATTCCACCATCCAATTTAATTCCTTCTTTTCTTTTCTCGTGGCTTTATCTCCCAGTAAACCTCATTTCCGTCATCTCGAACGATTTTGTATCAAGGAAACTCTGGCCATATCCTTCCTAACTATATTCCACACCCCAACTCCCGTCTATTTCATCATGTCTTTATATCCCAGTAAATTTCGTCCTGAGAAATGATGCTGGGTCTAATTCAACTCATTAAAACTTACCATTATGCTATGCAGCCTCATTACTGGCACAGGAAAAGTGTGGGTTATTTTACTTTTAGCTGAGTCGGTTGGCTGCAGCAACATTGGGTCAAATCGCAGTCACACAGGTGACTGTTGTTCTCATTTTTATTTCTTCTCAACGTGTGTTGAAGTAACACAGCGAGGAATCAATTAATATTGTAAGACATGCATAATCGGGTGTGTTAAATCTAAGGTTATGAGAATAGGGCAGTTTTAATTAACATAGACCAGAGATTGTTCAAATCTCAGGCACATGAGATTGACAGAGAGCGATGTTGAGCGAAATAGACTGTCTTGGCAAATGCCATTGTTATGAAGTTGTGGGTGTAATGTACTTTTAATGGCGCTGAAATGTCTGGCTAGCACAAGGAGTCCAGTACAAGGTAACAACATAACATTAGATCGAAACAACTAAGAGCTGTGTTACATGGATACAAAAACAAATGCGAATTCGGCCAATCAGTTTCAATTATGGCCAAATCAAGTTTGCATTCTTACAATGTTAAAACCAATGAAACGTCCCGACGTTTCGTGAGACAAATATCGGACATTTTGAACAGTTACCCAGAGCGGCAAAGAACACCAAAGAGAACAGCTAAAAGACGAATAGATGTAGGATGTTAGTAACATCTCCAAGAGGTCACTATCTGGAGAAATAGATTGCATAGAAAAGAAGCATCAATACCGACCTGGAGAAAACATATACAGAGGAAGATACGAAGAGAAGATTCGACAACAAGCTAGTTTGTAAATTGATTTTGTTTTGTAAATGTTAATGGGGTCGGGGTTGGGGAAGGTATTGTAGAGCACAAGGTTTAGAGAAATGAGTTGTAAATAGTTATAAGTTGATTATTCTCTGTCAAATGTTAAAAAAACAATAAAGTTGTTATTTCTAACTTTAAATAGTGATTTTTGGAATAGTTCTTTGCCTCTTAAATTTTAACAGGACACAGTATGGGGTGAATCCTTTCTGTTTTGTCGGTTTACATTTGCAGAGGGGTTTACCCCGTCACGTAACACCGATTTCTGTGGTTGCTTTGTTGTTTCACACATTTGTGAATTTTGCCGCATTAACGATTTTAAAGTTGTCCCCTCTACAGAAAAGGTCCGTGCTGTTGCACCATTGTACAAAAGGTGCAGTGTTTCTAAGCGACAGGGCTCCCTACAATGACATCCGACGCTGTTTCATTCTACCTATACTGATATCGACCCATGGAAACAGCACTGCGCAGTCTCCTCGAGTCTGGAAAACAATCCCTTCACAGATGATGTTACATCCCGCTCTCAAGCGGATTTTCATTCCATCGCTATCAGTTCCTCACAGAATCCGTTTCAACAGAATTTGTCACTGACTCATTTGTTTGTGTTCAAATCCTGTGAGCAGAGGGTCACAGTTGGAGAGTGCCGAGCCCATAACCCAGAGGGCTGACCATACTCTGTCAACTGTAGTCTGCTATTCATCGTTTAACTAAGAGCAGGTAGATGTGTCTATGCTCTGCAAATTTTCACGCCTGTTTTAAGAAGCAAGATAAACATTTCCTGGTACCTGCTCTTGTTGTCACACAGACAACAATAACAGCACGAGTCGAGATTGTCTGCACTCCGACATCCGTTTTCTTCCCAGGGGTGTAAAGATGATGGTCTGAAACGCTTTCTTCTGTTCCCTGTCGCTCTGGGATGATGTGAGCTGTGAAATTTATTGTCTGAGCTTGGGGTAACGTGATAAAGTTTATATATATCTGGTGCAGTGTGCCTGAGCGCCAGGATATGCTGCAGTAACATCCCATGCTGATTCAGACAGCAGAGGCCTCGATGTGACTTCGAGGAGGACACAGACACAGTTCCCGATGAATGGGAGAGATTCTCTCTTTCCCTGAAGTTCTGCTTCAGAATGTTGCATCTGTTTCAGATGGCGTTATTTGCACAAGGTTTCCAAAAGAAGATGGGTTCCTGTGCATGTGCAATCTCCCTTTTGTACAGCTTTCCAGAATTTGCATAACTCCCACTCCCTCTTGCCGCCTCCCCGATCCCCAAACCCATGTTTGATATGAAGCTGAAGAGCGCGTTCACCTTTCTCCCCCACGACACTGATTGCCATGCCACACGCCAGACGAAAAGCTGAAGACTGCGGGAAACTGCTGTGGTCAGCGCGAACAGAGCGGCCCAGCGGGAGCGTATTGGGCTCATAAGCCCGAAATTAATGGATTGAAAACATCCTCTGCTCGTTGACAATTCCAGGTTTCAGTGTGTGTACTGTCCCCGCTAGTGTTCATATATCACATAGCTCCATTCTACGTATTGCATGTTGTTTCACTTTCCGCTTCCTTTCACTCAATGTGTCTGAAATGAATACTTCATACTGATACACCCGCCAAATTTACACAGGTGACGAAACACACTTGTGAAGGTCTGGAAGCTCTTTTCCTGTTCTCTGTCGGTCTGCTCTGATCTGATTCGCAAAATCATTTGCCAGAGCTGGGAATAAACTAGTGAAGGTGAGGTATATCAGTTGTAGAGTGCTCTAACCGCATGACGCCCTGCAGTTATTCCCTATGCTGGTTCGAACAGCAGTGTCCTTCCCGTGAAATGAAAAGCCGTGAGTGACAATTGGATCAACTTGTTGGAGACAGCATTATGACACTGACACAGTTCCACATTATTATAACAAAGATGGCCAATTATGAATAACCACAGAGATATACAAGCCAAAGAGAGTCGCCCAGGAGTCGATGGGCTGAACAGCTTCTGTCGGCGCGTGAGTGACGCCACACGTTGATGCTGTCCCTCCTTCTGTCTCTGGGACAGAGTGGCTGATGGTGAAACAATGTTTCATTTTAACCCTCCCTTCCGTGTTAGACTGTCTGCAGCCCCGTAGCTCAGAGCTGTGGGGATGAGTCTCAGTGACTGAGGATTTCAGTTGCATTCTCTTCATCTGGGACAGGTGTTAACCGCTGCCCGATTGCAGCATAGAAACCAATGTCACTGTTACAAAAGCCTTTCTGCAGGATTGCTGTGAAGATGGATTCTGAACAGCAAACAGGCTACACAAAAATGCCCTCACATCAATTTACCTGAGGGTAGAGAATCCGGAGTACATTCTGTCTTTCCCAACAGACAACTCTCAGATAAATGATATTTTCAGGAAGTTCCCAAACAAACTTGCGGATTTCCAGCACTTAATGGAACTGGCTGTGCCAATCAGAGCGAGCTTGAGAGCACACCCACGCGCTTGCCTCCCCTCACACTGCCTGCCATTGGAGGGAAATAGCTGAATACACTGTCGATGGAGTCCAAGCGAAAGGAATAAACAGCACTGTCCCGTGAACAAGGAGACGGAATGAGAAGGCGATATTCTTGAAACTCTTTGGAGCTTAGAAATCCGAGAGCAAAGTGTAATGTCGTTAGATCTGAGCGACTTTGAGCTGGTTTGGTATTGGAAACCTAAGAATGTCACTTGCCTCGGGGCATGATCATCGCTTAGTAGCTTGAGTTAATACTGGCATTTGAGAATGTCTTACTTCAGGTCGCCATCGAGCCTTGGCTGTTTGATTTCACTTTGCCCGCTCGCCCTATCAACTGTTTGAATAAAAACAAGGTGTAAAACATGAAGTTGCACTCCTTAAACTAACGTCGAGTTCAGGGGTAATAAGTGTCATGCTCGTGGGCATGGCACAGTACCACATGCGGTGAAAGTGAAATAAGTGTTTCAGGATGTTCACCCACACAATACCACTCTGAATAATTCCACCATCTGGATGTTTGCACAGTTCTGGGTTAGAACCTTTAGGAAATGGGGACGGGAAAGGATTGGAAACAGCGCTGAACAGGTTGATGGGAATGGTCTGGTATATGAGGAATGTCAACAATAAAGGTAATTTGGAAAGTTGGGACAGTTTTCCTTGGAAAGCAGAAGGCTGAAAGCTGGCCTTGTTAAACCTTTCCAAGACATGAGTGGGATAGACAGAGGAAATAAGGAAGGGAGAATGTTCCCTACGCCTGAAAGGATCGAGAACGATTCGGCAGATATTTAAAGTCATTAGTAAAAGAAGAAAAATGTACATGAGGAGAAACGTTTTCACAAAGGGAGTGGTTAGGGTCTGTAAACCACTGCCTGACATTGACAAAGACGCAGTTTCAATCGAGTTACTTAAAAACTAATTCGATGTTTATGTTGAAAGTAAAAGTGTAGAGAATTACAGGGAGAAGAGAATGATACCAAAAGAGAAACACATTTATCTCTGTGGAGAACCAGCACAGCTAAGGTGTTTTGTGACACATTTGTGATTCTGCATGGAATCATAATTAGACCAACAGAATGTAGGGAGTTAAACAACGGTGATATTGGCAAAGCCGGGACATATCTACACAACAGAATCTTAGCCAGCACGTACATGTCACAGGGGGGATGGCGCTGCCTGATAATCCTGCAAGGTGTCCTGCGGATCAGACACAGCACCCTTCATTACTCAGAGAAGGTCAGGGCTCTGTAGCGTGGCCAAGCAGCCTCAGCCGCAGGAGTCAGGTTCCAATTTGGCAGGTGGTGGAGGTTTGAGTTCCACTGCTGCCTCACGGGCGGCACGGTGGCACAGTGGTTAGCACTGCTGCCTCACAGCGCCTGAGACCCGGGTTCAATTCCCGCCTCAGGCGACTGACTGTGTGGAGTTTGCACGTTCTCCCCGTGTCTGCGTGGGTTTCCTCCGGGTGCTCCGGTTTCCTCCCACAGTCCAAAAGATGTGCAGGGTCAGGTGAATTGCCCATGCTAAATTGCCCGTAGTGTTAGGTAAGGGGTAAATGTAGGGGTATGGGTGGGTTTCGCTTCGGCGGGTCGGTGTGGACTTGTTGGGCCGAAGGGCCTGTTTCCACACTGTTATGTAATCTAATGTAATCTAATCTGCTACAATTTCCGTCGCATCAGCTGCAGCGTGTTAAAGTGCCGTGGTCAAAGGACAACTGCGGTCTGTGTCTTGGAGAGTAAACTGCAATGTGGGAGAGTGCATATTTTCTCCAAGGGGTCAGTGTCCGTGCTGACATGACGTGTTCGCCTTCCACGCGGTAAATCGCGGGCTCAAGCAGCTCTCCTGCTGCTGTTTCGTTCCAGGCAAGTTGAGTTTTCACTGGAACCGAAGAGAGTGTTATTTCATTGCTGTTGTGAAACAAAGTCCATCGGTGAATTTACTCATCGTTATTTGGTTTTCTGGCGCAAGGGAAAATTATTGCAATGAATTGCGATGTCATATGTTCTTAAATTTCTCCTATTTTCTTCTTTTTTGTCCTGGAGACGGCCGAAGGGAAAGCTAATCTAATCGAGACTGTGATTGGTGAATTTCACTTTTTATGGCCCATTCTTATTGTGTTCTTTCTTTCTCTCTTTTCAGCACTTTCTGAGAAGTGGTGGTGCACTAAGGCTCCAGTATGTTTGAAAGAATAGTTTGGAATTGCCCTGCTGTTAGTTGTGAGATTAGTTTATGGCTCATGCCCACTGACTGTCTCAGGTTCAGTATTCATGCATAACTGTGTCTGAAAATGCATTTGGTTTGTCATTTTTGTTTATCTTCCGTGTTAAATTGTGACTGGTTTGCCATTCGCTCAATACATTTCGAGATAACACAGTTTGTGAGATAATTTCCAGCAGCAAAAATCCTCAACTGAGGATCTGGGAATATTTCACGAAGTATGGTCAGTCAGGACAAAAGTAAGGAAGTCTTTCAGTTCTGCAGTTTTTCACAATGTTACCTTTCCGTTGGACAGTCGAATAGACTAAACTATTGCGCCACAGCGAGCGATGGCAAGCCCCGCTAATAGTAATCCTTTAAAGGGGGTGTAAGCAACAAAACGTTATTGAAGTACACAGCATGGCAGCAGAGTCTTCGGTGTATCTCGTCCATGCTGACCACATCGTCAAAATTAAACAAGTGCCATTTCCCAGCATTTTGCTTCCAGTGCAGCTTGTTTCTATAGTGTAGTGGTTGTCACATGCGCCTCACCCACGAAAGGTCCCCAGTTCGAAACTGGGCAGAAACAGCCCTGGCGAATCGTTGTTAAGTGTTTCTCCAACCTGCTTCTGAACATACACCATTCTGTTTAAGAGTGTAGTTCCTGCGTCCTAATCCTTCCACAAAAAAACAGTAACACATTTGCATTCCTTGCGCAGATGGCCCATTTCAAAGCCAAGGAGAAAGCTGATGTCACAGTGCACCACGGATTCCTAATGTAGCCCCTCTGTCAAATGTACCCCCAAGTACTCCCTGAAAGGCCTCATTTGGAAGCTGTCTGCCGTTATTCAACGTGCGAGAATTAGCACCAGAAGTCCTGAATCATGTTTTTGCACGTTAGCGGCTCATTCCATCAGCAACAGCAATGAATGAATTTACACTCTCAGAGGAACGTCTGGACTTGTGCTGTCATAGCGTCACTAATATTAAGGTGTGCCCGAGATCTAAGCCATGTTGAAAGTGGGAATTCGGAAATAACAGCCATGCTACCGAATGCCAATGCATCCATTGGTTTTCTTTAAATCATAGATGAGCAGGAAAACGTAAACGGGAAGGGGGAAGGGAGGGGGGAAGCGGGATAACAAAGTGAGGTAGTTGCAGCTGTGGTGAAACTCTTTCTTTGTGATCCACTCAGCAACCAGAGACCTGAAGGTGACTCAGGCGTGAGAGCTCTTCACATCGAGAACAAAAAGCACCCAAGTGCAGTTAGCACCTCCTTGACATCTTGTGGGGTGGGGGGTGTGGGGGTGTGGGGTAATCTCCTTTTGACTTCGGTAAATATGTTCAGAAACTGCCTTTTGCATTGACGTGAACAGAAACTGCATCTCTAATTAGCATAAATTTTGTGAAATTTACTGAGTCGCATCCCATCGATTCCCACACAGGTTTCCAACTCAGTTGGCAGCCATGTCGCTCATGTCCAGGTGGAGACATCTCTGCAGCAAGTTGCATGGTTAATGTAACAGACAAGAAAAGTGCCAACTCGTACTGGCACCGAGGTATGAGCATGCTGACATTGTGATCTGTCTTCTCGGATTGTACTGCTACCGCGGCTTTTCAGAGAACATTCTTTGTGACGCTAATTCTGCAAAACAGACACAGTGACTGAAACTATCCTGCATGGTATGTTGTGGAACACGGCCTGCTCAGCTTTTTGTATTTTCCCTGTAGTACGGTGTGTTTCATGTTCCGTGTAAACGTGAAAGTTGATCTGTTTCGACCAATGGGCGAAATCATTTACTAAAGCAAGAAGCGACATTCCAGTAATGCCATGGTTATTTTATCAAATCATGACGGAACATACATTCTCACACTCGCATATACATTTGTAGCTGAAAAGAGTCTCAGAAGATAGATTCAACTTTCCATTGATTTTTGTGTGGATTGATGGGCTACCTTTATCTGTTGCGAAATTGATCTTGTAGTCGGGCATATCCCAGCTGCGATGCGAGCAGGACAGGGATCACGGAATGCCTTCCCTGTGAGTTTACTTCCATTGTTTTGCAGGAGCACAATTGAAAATGTATGAAAATAAATGGCACGCTTTCGGCTGTTACCTTGGCCGAGCGGTCTAAGGCGCTGGAACCAGGTTCCAGTCTCTAAGGGGGCGTCGCTTCCAATCCCACCACTGCCCTTTCTGTGGGCCAACAACAAAGCTGCAGCGTGTTTAAGTGCCGTGTTCAAAGCAAACAAAAAAACCCAGAACTGGTGGGTTTGCTACTTGGAGAATTAACTGCGGTGTTGGAGAGTGCAGACTATCTCAAAGGGATAAGTGTCCATGTTGTCATGATCGTGTTCGCCGCCCACACGATAAATCATAGGCTCAAGCATCTCTACTACTGCTGTTTTGTTCCAGACAAGTTGAGTTTTCACTGGAACCGAAGAGAGACTGTTATTTAATCGCTGTAGTGAAACAAAGTTCTCCGGTAACTCGACTCTCCATTATTTTCTGTTTTGGCGAATGAGAAAATAATTCCAATGAATTTCGATGTCATATGTTCTTAAATCTCTCCCATTTCCTTCATTTCTCTCCCGGAGACGGTGAAAGGGAAAGGTAATCTAAGCGAGAATGTGGTTGGTGAAATTCTCTTTTTATGGCCCATTCTCTTTGTGTTCTTTCTTTCTCTCTTTTCAGCACTTTCTGGGAAGTGGCAGTGCACTAAGGCTCCAGGATGTTTGCAAGAGCAGTCTGGAATTGCCCTGCTGTCAGTTGTCAGATTAGTATATGGCTCACGCGCCTGGTTGTGCCAGCCAGAACCTACCCTCGCCTTTCCTGACCCTCTCCGCTCCTCGATATCAACTACCCCTTCATCCTCCACCCATTCTCTGGTGGGTGCTGTTGTCAGGCCGTTTTGTCTGTCAATTTCACTGTCCATCTTCCACTCGCGGAACCAGCATCAACATATCCTCCACTCATGGACTCACATCTAGAGCTCAAATCCCCACTAACAATGACTGGCAGATACGTAGTCAGACCACAGGGTGTTGCAACAGACGTGCAACTCAGCGCAGAGGAGGCCGCACTGGCCTGCAAAGGAACTTTATAATTAAGAATACGTGGCACCTCAAAGATCTCACAACTATGATGGGGCGTGTCGCACAACCAACAATACATTTCACACCCTTTGGGCAAGACACAGACCGCTTAGTAGAGCTTACACAGAGCGAGCTACTTTTACAAAACAAGGCACAGACGCTGCCTCCTCCTCCGAGAGCCAACTGTTATTAGCTGATCTCCCACAACCACTGTGGGCACAGCAATAGAACCATGCAGGCCAGCTATTGTCCTCCCAAACACATACAGTTACTCTCAGACAGGGAACAATCCTGCCATCAACACAACACCCGTATCACCCGCAGCAGTATTGGGAATCAAACCAGTTATTGAATCACCTTTTCAACAAGGAATCCTCGTGCCCACAACCAGCCCATGCAACACTCCCTTCTTACCTATTCCGAAGCTTGGAAGACCATGGAAATGGTGTTTTGTGCAATATCTTCGGGCTGTCAATGCCATTGTTGTTCCCACTAGTCCCGGACTCAAATGCTAACCTGACCAGTATCCCCGCCTCCTCCAGTTGATATTCTTGTAATCGACCTTTCCTCAGCCTCATTATCCATTAAGTTGCCTCCTGAAACTTTATGTTTTTACATATGGCGGCTGCCAAAATACATTGACCGGTTTTCCCTCAGGGTATTCGGAGAGCCCCACAGTTTATGCTACTGCAGTTTTCCTGACCCTGTCCACCCTTCACCTACCAGGTCACAGCACCTTCCTCCAATTTGCGGATGGCCTGCTATTGGCTTCCACCTCCGCTACTGCATGCAAGCAGTTTACGGTGGCCTTGCTCTGCAGTCTGGCACAGGATGGGCATAGGGTGTCTATCAAGAAAATGCAGTTGTGTCAGCAAAATGTCTAATATCTGGGTTGCAATCTTTCCTATGGCCTCAGAGCACTGTCCACGGAGCAATTGGCTGTCATCGCCCAGATTCCCCTACCTTCCAAAACCAGGCAGCTGCAAGTGTTTCTGAGGCTGGTAAACTACTGCAGGCCCTGGAGCCCTGTCCATTGTACTATTGATGAACCACTGTGGGAGGCAGCTTCCCCTAAACAGCCAGCCAAAGTGAAGTGGACAACCCAAATGCAACGGGCATTCACTGAACTGAAGCAACAACTGATCTTCACTCCTGCTCTGGGAGTCCCAGATTACTCACAGGGCTTCTATCTTTATGCAACCAAGTCAGAAGGTTTCGCGTCTGGCATTTTAACACAGCTTCATGGGGATCTCCGTCGCCCAGTTGCGTTTTATAATGCTTAGTTACCATCTGTTATGAGCAGAATGACGGCATGTTTGTGCACGGTGGAAGCAGCCACAGTAACAGCGGATAAGGCCAACTCCATTGTACTAGTAGACCCCTGTACTGTTTTGGACCCACTGTCACTCGCCCTGCTGCTTAATTCAGCAGCAATCCAACATTTTACTACAACTCAGAGAACTGGTCATGAGGTCGCTTTATGATCTAGGCATACCTTTCCCTACACCGCGCTCTAGCTTTGAACCCCGCCACCTTAATTCCACAGACCTGATTCTGCAGACAACCACAACTTCTTGGACCTGGTTCAGCATTCCTGACAAAGGGATCCTGCCAGAAACGTTAATTTTCCTGCTTCTCGGAAGCTGTCTTAACTGCTGTGTTTGTCAGCACCTTTCTCATCTTGACTCTAATCTCCAGCATCTGCAGTCCTCACTTTCGCCTGGTTCAGCAAGTGTCCTGACCGGTCTGAGAAAACCCGGTCCAGATTCGTTTCACCAGCGGCTCTTTCCGGCCATCAGACAAATACACATTACAAGGCCAAGCCATTTGCACCCCCATCACCACTCTCGAATCAGCTGCATTACCAGATGGGTTGTCCACACAGGCGGCAGAGTTCTTTGCTCTCACCAGAGCCTGCCTCCTGGCACAAGGCAGGACAGCCAATATCTACACACACTCCAGATGTGACTTTGGAGTCGTTCAGGACTTTGGCACAACATGGAAACAGAGGATGTTTATCAGCTTTGCAGGGAGACCACTCCAACATGCTGCACTCGTTGCCAACATCCAACAATCAGGCCTGCTACCCGCCGCTGTCGCATTATAAAATGTGACGCCAATAACTCTGCCACCGATCCCGTCAACCAAGCAAATGCCTCAGCTGATGCAGCCACCCGAGAATCGGCACTACTCCTTGCCACTTATATCCTGCAGACCCCCACGGTGGTGAAAATTCCAGAGTCCTCTGACTCTCTCGATGCAGTCCCAACAGCACAGCAAACCGCCACGCCAGAAGAGAGGGCCGCATGGGCCCGCATTCGTGCCATACAATCACTGTTCTTACAGGTTCTTACCCACCCCTTCATCATTTAACTGAAAGCCCACCTGCACTTATTGGCCCTGGTGGTACACGTAATCGAACACACAGGCAAGATGCTGTCAGCCATTCCTGGTATGCAGCGGGAGTCGCTGCAGCTGCCTTAGCTCTGCTGTCAAGGTGCCTCATCTGTCTACCGAAAAATGCAGGGAAGCCGATGGCCAAACATGACTACATTCCAGTTCCTGATGGTCCATTCACCCACCTTCTAATTGACCTTGCCCTCACGCCTCAGAAGGAGGAATAAAACTTTGACCTAAATATTGTCGACATGTTTTCAAAATGGGTAGACTCATTCCCCATCAAAAAGAATGACGCCAGAGCAGTGATAAAGTGTATCCTGCAGGACGTTATTTCAAGAGTTTTATATCCCAGAGCGCATAGAAACATACGGGGGATCGTGACAATTTCTCCGCGAATCTCCTTACTGCTGACTGTGATGCACTCGGAATACCCAGGAGATACCACATTCTGTACCACCCACCAGTCATCAGGAATATTGGAGAGAATGAACAACACCCTCAAAACCACCTTCCCCCAAATCACTCGGGTCACAGGACTGGCTTGGCCAGACGGCCGGGCACTGGTTCTTCACACAGTAAGTGGACAGGGAAACCGAGCGACGGAAATTACACCATTTGAAGTGCGAATGGAACGAACAATGCCCACAGCCACCGGACCCCCAAAACTAACCAATGACACAGCGCTGCTCTTAACACAGGAAATTCTCTTTGATTACGTTCAAGCCATTAGTAGAAGGAACACTTTAAACCAAGATTTGCTAAAACCTGCGATGTACTTGGGTGCTTCTTATCTTCCTGCTGGTGGAAACGGAATAAAGATTCGTGCACCTTCAATCTTTCACTGTGTATCAAACCTGCACACACACACAACATGGGTGCTGGGGAAACAATAAGCACTACCGCAGTTAGACGATAGTGTGGGGGTACAACAAAAGAAAAGCAAACAAAAAATAGCAGGCATGTCCACCCCACGGCAGGAACGACCTCACCAGTTTAAACTGGGCACTATGTAAGGAGACAGTCCCTGCCGAAAGATTTTCTCTCCCGTAGATGGAAAGGACCACTCTTGGTCAGTCTCACGACGGTGCCAGCTGTCACGCTCCAAGGGAGACCAGAATGCGACCGGGTGAAAGAGGCTTCCGCCTCCACAGAAGGACAACCAAACAGAACAGGATGCAGCTCCAGACACCACAGAGGGATCCAGCTGCTCGCTGCAGCCATCGGGATCAGCACTCTTGGTCTGACATGCACATCACCACTGATCACTAACACGGCACAAAGAACAGAGCACTTAATCCACCGTGAGCCATGGGTGAGCATTTTCCTTGACATGATCCACATTTGTGCCCAAAGGTAAACCAGAACAGCTGCTGGGTCTGTGCCCGTATCCCTGGACATTCCCACAGCGGCAGTCCCCAGGGCGCAGTCCATTTTAAGAGGAATGTGAAACATTGGTCCGAAACCCTAAAATTGCTCCTTTGTCTCATAGAGCAACGTGAGATATAACTTCACTCCGAGCTGGGGATTTGTCCACGTTTAAGACTCTCAAAACCTCCAGTATTTCTCAGTCCCTAGACGAAATTGATCAAGAACCTCTCAGTGCGTCTTCCTGCATTCTATACAGATGTCTTCCAACAAGAGGACTGTTCGCCAGCTGAATGTGTAAAGTGATTCATCCAGTTATTCTATTTACAACTATACACAACTGTACTGTCACACTGGAGGGAACACATTCACGCATTTTAACTGGAAAACGCTGTTTTCAGCCTTTGCGCCTATAAAGTGTTTAGCTTTGATACCCAATGGCACATTGTTACAGTGAGAAAGCGTTTTCTATCTGAAAAAAAAACTGTCACTTGATTACACCTCCTGCTTAGACTACAATCCGTTCACATCTGACACGAGGGTTGCTTTTCTCTCTGCTGTTCATCACATCCAGGAGAGAACTGTGGCAGAAATGATTGCTGTCTTCATCGACCTAAGAAGTACATGCCGATTGCTCACCTTGTATTCAGAACTACCCACAAGAGAACTTTTCAACAGGAACAGAGTTCTGTATTCTGTGCAGGAGATCATTGCACAAGCACAGTATCTCTCTTCTACCAGGCCATGCACAGTCATTCTTCCTCGAACATTCACAGTATCTGACTCTAACCAGACCAAAACCAGATGGTGCTGGAAAAACTCAGCATCTAAAAAAAGAAATCCGAGTTAACATTTCGATTCCAGTGGCCATTCGTCTGAACTGACGACAGCTTGGAAAATGTTGGTCTCTCTGTAGAAGAAATAGTGGGGGTTGGGGGAGGGAAAGGTGTAAGCAATAGGTAGGGATAGAGTTCAAATAGAGAGAAGAACAGTTGGACAAAGGAATGGATGATGATCTGGCTGGCAGGGTGAATACCACTTAATGGAGACTGTCAGTGGCGAACCATATGTAGAGGACTGTTACTGTAACAATGTGCCATTGGGTATCAAAGCTACAGTTTATAGGTGCAAAGGCTGAGAACAGCGTTTCCAGTTAAAATACGTGAATGTGTTATGGAAGGCCATGTGACAAAAAGGCATGGCGTTTGGGAGAGGGGGATAGGACAAGGGAGAGTTCAGGCTCTAACAAAATAAATTGATTTGGGGCCTGGAAGGCTGCAGACTCCACAAAAGGAAACTGAGGTGGTGTGCTTCCAGCACGCGTGAGGTTCGCTGTCACTCTTCTTGAAGACAGAACTTAGATGTTCTGCAGTGTGGTGACCCAGTCCAAACTTCGTTTCCCAAAATAGTGGAAACCACATTGCTAGCAGCGATTGCAGTAGAGTGGATTGCGTAAAGTGCAGTTCATGTGTTGCTTCACCTGGAAGGCGTGTTGGGCCTTTGGAAACAGAGGAGAGAAGACGTCAATGGATAGGTGAGGACAGACAACAAGCAAAACGAGATATTATTACAGAAATCATAAGGTCAAGAAACCTAACAAAAAGGCACTTCACCTGAATGCTCGTCGCATTTGCAACATGGTTGAAGAGCTAATGGCACAAATCAACACGAATGAAAATGATTTAATAGACATTAGAGAGACACGTCAAAAGGATGGCCATGACTGTAAATTCAATATCCAGGAGTCCGAGATTACTTGGAAGGTCAGACAGCAGTGTAAAGAAGATGGTGTCTCTCTGTTATACAAGGTCGACATCAGGGCAGTGTGGAGAGACGCTATAAGTTCGATGGAGAATGAGTTTGAATTAATTTGCATGGAAAGAAGAAATTCTCTGAAGAAAAAGTCACGGATAGGTGCAGTCTCTAGGCCAGTAAATAATAACATCACATTGTTGAAGGCAATAAACAAAGAAATCAGCAATGCCTGTAAACATGGGTCGGCTATTATCATTAAGGATTTTAATCTCCATGGAGCTTGGTCGAAGCAGCTCAGTTACAGTACCTTTGAGGAGGAGTTCTTTGAGTGTACCCGTGATAGTTTCCTTGAACAATATGCAATGGAATGGACGAGAGATTAAGCAACCCTCGATCTGGTCCTGCGTATTGGAACAGAAATAATTAATGATCTCATAGTTAGGGATCATCTTGGAACGAGTGATCACAGAATGGCAGAACTTAGAATTCAGTTGGGGAGTGTGAAGATAAAATCCAATACCAGGGTCCTGTGCATGTGCAGGGGCACAACAATAGAACGAGAGAGCACCTGGCTAAAGTAGACTGGAAACAAAGGTTATATGGTGGGACAGATATCGAGCAGTAGAGGACTTCCATCAAAGTTTTTTTTGTGGAATTGCTCAGCAAAAGTATATTCCAGTGAAAAGGAAGGACTGTAAGTAAAGGGATAATCTGTCCTGCGTGTCTGAGGAAATAAGGGAGGCTATCAAAGTGAAAGAGAAGGCATACCAAACGGCAAAGAACAGTATGAAACTGGAAGATTGGGAAAATATTAAAGATGAGGAAAAATAACTAGTAAAGAATACAAAGACGGATAGCAAAAGTTCCTATATAAATATAAAAAGAAAAAAGAGTGGCTCAACTAAAGGTTGGTAATTTTGAGGACGAGAAGGGGCACTTAGTTATGTGATGTGATGAAATGGCCGAGGCATTGAACAGGTATTTTGTGTCAGTCATCACAGTGGAGGATACTAATAACATGCCAGTAAGTGGCAAAGAGACAAATGTCGGTGAGGACCTGGAAACAAACATTATTACGGAAGAGGTAGTGTCAGGCAAGCTAATGGAGCTGAGGATGGACAATACTCCTGGCCGGGAGGGAATGCATCTCAGGGTATTAAAGGAGATGGCGGGAGAAACAGCAAGTGCACTAGTGGCAATTTTCAAATTCACTAGGCTGCGTGGCAGTCCCAGCAGATTGGAAAACAGCTAGTGTGACACCACTGTTTAAAAATGGAGATGGATAAAACATTGGGAATTATTGATCAGTTAGCTTAAGTTCTGCAGTGAGGAATATGCTTGAGTGTATAATCAACGAAGAAATAGCAGGGCATCGCGATAGAAATTGGACAGATGTAACGTAGGTTCCTGAAGGTTCAAACAGAGATGCTATGTTGCAGCTGTACAAGGTGCTGGTGAGGCTATTCTTGGTGGACTGTGTGCACTTTTGTTCCCCTTACTTGGGAACGAACGGACTGGCACTGGTGGGGGAAGGGGTGCACAGGAGGTTCACTGGGTTGATTCCAGTGTTGAGGGGGTTAGCCTATAAAGAGAGACTGCATACATTAGGATTATTTTATTGAGAATTAAGAAAAATGAAGGGGGCAATCTTACTGAAACATAAAACATTGAACAGAATAGATTAGAGACAATTATAAAGGATGCTTCCACTTGTGGGTGAAATTCAGACAGGAAGGCATAGCCACAGGATTAGAGGGAGCAGACTTAGGACTGAGTTCAGAAGGACCTTCTTCACACAGACGGATGTTCATCTCTGGAATACCTTACCCAGCGAAGAAGTTGACGCTAGTGCAACAAATCTTTGAACAATAAATGAAATAAGAGATACAGTGAGAGGGCGTGTAAGCATATGCGAGTCTTTAGAAAGATCGGCAATGATGTCATTGAACGGCGGAGTAGGCTTGAAGGGCCGGACAGCCTATTCCTGCTCGGGTTTTTAGGCTCTATGAACTTATGTGTCACAAAAGCAGCGATGCAGAGGGAAGACTCCATGGGGCCAGTTGGTTCAGGTGTTGGGAGTCAAGGCAGAGTGAAACAGAGTTTCCTGAAGGGAATGGTCCCTGTGGATGGTGGACAGGGACTGAAGAGGGATATAAGTCAGGTGATGGCATGTCGCTGGAGGTGGATGAAATTTTTAAAAAAAACGATGATCACTTGAATCACCACTGCGAATACATTAGCCAACTTTTATAGGTGCGCCATTGAGATTATTATGTCTGGATGCATCAGTACCTGGTATGGCACCTGTACCATTCAAGAACGGAGATGTCTACGGCGAGTGGTGAACTCGGCCTGGACAATCACAAAGGCCAACCTAGTATATTTTTACATATTATTTATACATCTATGCTACTTAACACTGAGATCTGTTTGTATTGATCGCAAGATAAAGCTTTTCACTGTGCCTCACTACACGTGACAATAAATTCAATTCAATTCAATTCAATTGTGGAATGTCGACGCGATGGATTTTTGAAGCAGCTTGTGGTGGAGCCAAGTAGGGAACACGCAATACTGGATTTAGCGTTGTGCAATGAGGCAGACGTGACAAGGGAGCTGAAGATGAAGGAACCCTTAGGAAGTGGTGATCATAACATGATTGAATTTACCCTGTATTTTGAGAGGGAGAACATACAATCAGAATTAACGGTACTAAAGTTGAATAAAGGCAATTGCAGAGGCATGAGGTAGAAGCTGGAAGAAATTGGTGAGAAAGGACCCTAGCAAGAAAGCAGGAAATTGGAAGTGCAATGGCAGGACTGTCTCAGCATAATTTAGCAGACACATCAGAGACACATCCTGTGGAAATGGAGGTATGGTGCAGGGTGGTTGAGGCAACCATGACTGACTCAGGAAGTCATCGATAGCATAAAAGCAAAAGAGAAAATATATAATGTGGCGAAGGGCAGTGGGTAATCAGAGCATTGGGAAGCTCACAAAGACCAAAAAGGGCAATAACAAAACAAATGAGTAGGGAGAAGATTAAATGTAAGGTAACTACTAATATAAAGGAAGACTGCAGTTGTTTCTTTATTCATATAAACGCAAAAGAGAGGTAGAAGTGGACAATAGGGCACTGGAAAAAGACATATTTCCTCTTTGAAGAAGTAACAAGGAAGGTAGACCAAGGAGAGCCAATGGGTGTTATGTGTCTGGACTTTATGAAGGCCTTTGATATTTGCCGCAGGAGGCTACTGAATAAGATAAGGGCCCACAATGAGAAGAATCCTTCTCAGTATGGCAGCTGGTGACAAGTGGCGTTCCTCAAGGCTGTGTTGGGACCACAACTTGTCATTGTCTCCATTAGCGATCTAGATAAAATACCTGAGGGCAATGTGTGTCAATTTGCAGACAATGCAAAGACAGAAGGACAGTTAGCATGAGAAGGCGGGGATGCTGCAGAAGGATATGGACATGTAGGGCGAGTCGGAAATTACATGGCAGATGGAGCAAACTATGGGAAAGTGTGAGGCTATGCACTTTGGCAGGAAGAATAAAGATACGGACTGTTGTCTAAATGGGGCGAAAGTTCACATGTCTGGTGTGCAAAGATACTTGAGAGTCTTAGCCCAGGATTATCTCAAGATGAACTTGCAGGTTGAATCTGTAGTTAAGAAGATAATTGCAAAAATGACATTTATTTTTGGAATGCTTGAATATAAAAGCAGGGATGCACTTCCGAGGCTCTATAAGGGTCTAGTCAGGCCACATCTGGATTACTGTGCGCACGTTTGGTCCTCAAATTTCAGGAAGGATGCACTGGTCCTGAGGTGTGTTCAGAGGTGATTCACGATTATGGTCCCAGGAATGAAAAGCTTGACACATGAGGAACGTTTGAGGAATCTGGATCTATACCCATGAAGTTTAGAAGGATAAGAGGAAGTCTAATTGGTACTAATCGAATCGTGAATGGCCTGGACAGAGTGGATGCTGGGAAGGTGTTTCCATTTTTAGTAGAGACTAGAACCGAAAGGCACAGCCTTGGAGAAAAGGGAAGACATTTGAGAGCAGTAATAAGAGACACCTATTCAGACAGGAAGTGGTGAATGTATGGAATTCATTGTCAGATAAGGCTGTGGAAGCCAGGTCTTTGATTATATGTCAGACTGAGATATGCAGCAGCGTGGTTTTCAAGGGGATCAAGGTTTATGGGGCGAAAGCAGGAGAATTGGGTTTAGAAAGATATCTACCATGATTTAATGGCAGAGCAGACTCACGGCGCTGAATGGGTTAATTCCTGCTCCTATTGTCTTATGGACTTATGCATCGAATAACTCCATCTGCAGGTTCCCCTCTAAGGAACGTGACAGCCTGACTTGGAGCATTGTCATCGAAGATCTGATTGAATTCTGATCCATACTTGATCTGCCAAATGGTCTATTTCAGCCCTCCATCCTTTATTTTATCATTCCTCCGAAAAAAAAAGATTAATGCTGTGGAAGCCAGGTCTTTGATTATATGTCAGACTGAGATATGCAGCAGCGTGGTATTCAAGGGGATCAAGGTTTATGGGGCGAAACCTTGATCCCCTACCAGACTTGTGGCCGGTCCTCTGACTCTTCTCTAAACAGGCAGTTGCTAAAGTTCCAGCATCACTTCCCTGCTCTTATATTCCCACCTACGGTCAAGAACAGAATGTATCTCTAACCCCTCGAGACCACTTGATTCCTTGTGCAATCACCTTCAAAAATTCGTGAAAGCCTACTCCAATTTCGCGTTTTGTATTAGGGCGCTGCATAGTGTGATGGAACATGGTGGCCGGGGATGCAGGTACAGAATTCTTTTTCGTTTGTTTCACATATAGACAGAATGGTTAAAAAATGTCATCTTGCCTTCGTTGCTGAGTCCTTTGAGCGCAGGAGTTGGTACATTATGTTGAAGTTGACTAGGACATTGGGTGAGGCATCTTCTGGAACACTGCGTCCAGTTCTTGTCGCCCAGTAATCGCAAGGAAATTGTTCAGCTGGAGTAGGTTTAGAAGAGGTATACCAGCATATTGCTAGTGGGGAAGGTTTGAGTTATAATGAAAGGCTAGATAGGCTGAGAATATTTTCTCTCGAACACGGGAGCTTGAAAGGTGACCTGATAGAAAGTTATAGACTATTCAGAGTTCGGATAGAGTTAACTGTAACTGTCTTTTCTCCAAGGAGGTGGACTTTTAGACGAGAGGGCGAATGTTTAAGGTGAAAAGAGAGATATTTAAAATAAGGCATGAGAGACTTTTTAACAAAGGATGGTTCATGTGTGCAATTCACTTCCTGAGGCAGTAATGAATGAAAGGAAATTTACAACATTTACAGAATATTTGGATCGATAAATGAATTGGAAAGTTTCAGTGGGATTAAAAAAGCCATTCATTCATGCCCAGTCCATTATTTATTGCCCGTACAGCAGTTCAGAATCAACCACGATATTTTGGATCTGGAATCAAATCCCAGCCAGACTAGATAAGTATCGCAGTTTTCTTCGCTAACAGGCATTAGTGAATCAGATCTACAACAACTGATTCAACATCATCATTATACTCTTCAGCTCTAGGTATTTATTGAAATAAAATTCCAGCATCTGCCATGCCAGGATTTGAACCCGTGTCCACAGAATTATATCTGGACATTCGTATTAATAATGCAGTAATAATAGTACAAAGGCATTATTAAGCCTCAGCAGTTACAGCAGCCGTCAGATGCGACTGTTTTAGTTTGGCATGATGTTCAGCATGTACTGGTTGGAGAGAAATGCCTGTTTTCATGCTGCGTGAGTCTATGACTTTGAGTCTATCGAAATGGCAGATGGTTGTGATAAACAGCAGCAATGACAGGTTAGTCGATCTCCTTCTCGGATATGTAATCTTGCTGGTTACTCTGGAGGTTCATTTGCTCACTGAGCCCTTTCCACACACGGGACTGTTGAACAGTCTGTCCCCAGTTTGACTGAATAAATGAGTTTCCACTTCAGCAGTCAATTGAATCTCGCATTTCCCTGGTTTCTCTGTGATATCGGTGTCCTTGTATCTAACCAAGGGGGAACGATTGGTTCAAATCATGTCCACGCAGACGCAAGTCCCGTTGTCCATGTTGTCAATGTATTTTTATTTTTCCTGATATAACTACAGGGTGTGGATGTCACTGATCAGGACAGCATTTGTTGTTCTTCCTGATTCGCTGCTGTCTTGCTGCATGAGAGACATGGATTTTATCACAGTCTCGTGTGACTGTGTGCAAATTCTCTCCTTGCTTGTGTGAGTTTCCTCCCACAGTCTGAAGGGGTGCAGGTTACTGGGATCAGCCATGAGAAATGAAGGGGGAAAGGAATAGGTATGGAATGTGGGGCTCATAGGATGTGCTTCGGAGGGATGGTGTCGACTGGAAGGGCCAAATGGCCTGCTTCGCCACACGATCAGCATTCTCGGATTAAGGGTCAGCTATGTTGTTCTGGACCTGGAGTCACAAGTAGGCAGGATTGAGTAAAGATAGTAGCATCCCCTGCATAAGGAACATGCATGAATGGGATTGTAGGAAATTAAAGTCATGATCTCTGTTCCTGAGGTCAGGCTTTAATTCCAGGTTTTATTCGTCGAACTTTAGCATTACCAGTTCCGTGTCTGAGTCCACAAGGATGACTAGTTTATTACAAAACCACAACACCACCTTCTCCAGGTTGCAGTAATTACTGGGAACAAGAAGCGGTTTCTGAGCTGATGCGAGCAAAAGCAGCTGCTACTGCCAATGTCAAAAACACTGATCCAAATAGGAAAACGAAGTTTCGAACCTTGCCACCTCAAAGTTAAAGTTTCAACACGTTTTAGACGCGCCAATCGGCTGTCTCCGCAACATGTACTACTTATGGCTATAATACTATAAATGTTGGCAAGTATTCCGTTCCGTGCCGCTTTTGACCAGGAGAAATCCCAACCTCGGAAATACACGTGCCTCTCTCCTGTCATTCCATCCCAATTTCCCATTGGATCTTCGTGACTGCTTCACACCGTTTTTACGATTCCGGGTCTGGAACTCGGATTATGGGTGATTGCCTGCAGCAGTTGGTAGTGTCTTGTGTGGGCAAAGTGATGAAGTAGCCGATGTTAAACTATAATGCCATTGAAACATACGTTTCAATAATATCCTGCGCTGTCCCAGGAGTTTGGAAAATTTCATTAATCACATTCTCCAATACTCTCATTCATGGAATCTTCATAGTCTCTGAGGACGTTAAAGTGAATGATTCAGCCCATTCTGAGTTCCCACACGCCTGTCGCTAAGGCCTGATATTGTACGTTCTCCCTGATATTTCCTCTGCTACAATACTGGTTGCAGTTTGCAAAAGTGCTCTGTTGGAGTGCTGTAACTATTTAGTGGTTCGGATTCTGCGTTGTGATTGCAGCGTCCTCGGCTCTAATCCACGACATGGCTGTTAGTTCTCTCAAAGGTTTACTTTTGGTGAAACACGGGAAGCAATTAATCGTTTTTACATGATAATATTCTCTGAGGTGTTTTCCATCGAATCACCTTCTCTGATGTTCCTGCGTTTCATGTATCAGGACTTAAACCCAAAAGTGCTGGAAGATGTCTCCTCCTCCCACTCTCCCTAACTCTCTTTTCCGTCCCACATCCCATTTTACTGAGGCATTGCACAATCTAACATATACTTTCACGTTGATACCGTTGATACGTTGAAATTTAATGAGAAAGACAGAAAGGTTAAAGTAGATGTGTGGAAAAGCGGTATAGGCTGGCGGGTGTTGGAATTTGGAACACACTGTCTGTAAGGGTCAGAGAGGCAGAAATATTCAGATATGAATATGTTCTGCCAAAACTTATAAGTCTGTGGGTTAAACGATTCGGGTCGTAAAGCAGATGTTTTTGACAAATGGAGCCACAACGGGCTGAGGGGTCTCCTTTGCAACTGTTGTCCTCGGTAGTACAGTGGTTAGTGTCAAAACATGTTATGCGGGAGATAGAAGCTCAATTCCTCGCTGGGGCAGTGTAAATGTTTTAAAACTGTCGCTCTGTTCCCAAGTGAAGCATATTAATGCCGGTCCTTCCATTCTCCATGGGACATGTCACAGGAAGGACAGTGCTATCTGAATCAGCGTGGGGAAGGACTGCAGCTCCCGGCGAGACAGAGTGTCAGTGAAAGTACAAACACATGACTTCTTGAACATGCACCTTGTGTCTGTACTGGAATCTAAACCATTTAATAGAAAGAAGAAGGAACCTGAAGAAGAAACATGGTAAACTAATTCAGATGTGAGTGCAGAAACATTTTCCGCAGCATTTTGAGGAAAACTGACAAACGGCTCTGAGAAAGAGTTTGTCTTTCAGAACTGTTAGTTCACAGAGATGTTTTGTTCCACTTAAGCACTTAAGAAATTGAATAACAATTTAACTGAAGACTTGAAATGTTAGAACACACCAGACGATGAGTCACGTGCTGGAACCTGTGTTTATAAATTAGATGTTTGATGACTGATACTGATACAATTGGCTGAAGGGCCTCTCGCCACGCTTTTAAAAACTCAATGACTGTCGTTTTTCAACTGAACCAAAAAGGCAAAAAAAAAGTCACCAAGAAAAGTTGTAAGCATTGCATATGTCTTCCTTGGTGCGCAAGTGCTGAAATTCAGCTGTCTCAATGCTATTTCCTAATGTTGATTTCCAGTCAGGGAAAAAAAGATTTGTTGCTCCTTATGAAAATCTTAAATTGAACATGAATTCCTGACATTACAAAACAGCAAAGATAGCAGTTCTGTCAGAGTCAGTGAGAATTTCATATCGGAGATGAAATCAAATGGGAAGAAACGCTGAAATCAGTTACTTTTGCCTGCTCAGACTCAGTACTACAAAAATGATCCTTATTGAAACATACAGTTCTTTTCAAGGATTTAAAAAGTTGGATGCAGAAAGGTTGGTTCTGTGACCAGAGCGCCTGGTATCGAATGACTTGGAGATACCGGTTTTGGACTGGGGTGAGCAAATTTGTAAATCACACAACACCAGGTTACAGTCCAACAGGTTTAATTGGATGTACGAGCTTTCCGACTGGTGCTCATTCGTCAGGTGGTTATGGAGTACACTGTTATAAAGCACAGAATTTATAGCACAAATTTGCAGTGTGATGTAACTGAAATTATACATTGAAAATTACCATGATAGTTTGCTAAGTCTCCCATCTGTTAGAATAACCATGTTAGCTTCACTTCACTTGTTTCATTTGTAAAGCGCAAAACTTTTTATTTTAAAGTTACATTCTCAGGTGAACTTGAACAATTGGTGTCAGCCCCCCTTGTGCTGCTTTCTTTTCCATAATGTTTAGACTGATTCTAATTTTAATAAATGATTTGACAGTGGCTGACATGGATTCATGTAGTTTTTGAGCAAAGTACAATGTAACTGTGCAAGTACAAATTCACCCCACAAACGTATATATATGTGTGTGTGTGTGTGTGTGTGTGTGTGTGTGTGTGTGTGTGTGTGTGTGTGTGTGTGTGTGTGTGTAGGAGGGTCTCTGTGTGTAGATCGTGCAATGGGATCACCTGTACTGTGACATGAACCCAAGGTCCCGGTTGAGGTCATCCTCTTGGTTTCCGAACTTAGCTATCAGCTTCTGCTCGGGCACCTTTAGCTTCTGCCTGCTCCGAATTCCGCCTTGGTGGATTGTCACCCCAAAGGCCGAGGTGGAATGTCCTGGACCACTGATATGCTCTCCAACCGGGAAGGGGCACACCTGTCTGTTGATAGATGTGCAGTGCCCATTCATCCGTTGCTGTAGCCTCTGCTCGGTTTCACCAATGTACCATGCCTCAAAGCATCCTTGCCTGCAGCATTTTTTTTTAGATTAGCGTCAGTCTAAACATTATGGCACGGACACAGCACACAGGAACTAACAACTTCAACATATTATCTGGACTGACACTAATTGTTAAAGTTTACCTAAGAATGTAACTATTAAAAGAAAGTTTTGCGAATCACATAACAAAGAAGCGAACCTAACATAGTCATCTTAACAGATGGAAGACTTAACAAATAATCAAGGTATTTTTCAATATATAATTTCAGTTACATCGCACTTTTGTTATAAATTCTTTTTCTTACAACTGTGAACTCCACAACTACCTGATGAAGAAACATCTCTCCAATAGTTAATGCTTCCAACTAACCTGTTGGACTATGACATAGTGTTATGTGATATTTAAATTCGTATTATAATGCGGATCTCACAATTAAAACAGAGATGAGGAAGCATTTATTCTCTCAGACAGTTCTGGAGCCGTGGACTTTCTTGTACAAGAAGGCTGTTGAGGTAGGGTCATTCGGTGTAATGAGGCTGAGATCGGCAGATCTTCAAACAGCAAAGACATCAAGCGTTATGGGAAAAGGGAAGAAAGTGCCGTTCATGGTTATCAGATCTGACATGAAACCATTCAATACAGGAACAGACTTGACGATCTGAATGGTGTCTTTCTGTTCACAAACTTGTTTGCCTAAATATGAAGCTGCAAAATCGCCCTGAGTAAAATGTGCTAAATTAAAAATTCGTGGATCCCCGGAACGCTGAACCGAGGTGAAATGTACAAAGAACATTACAGAAAGGGCAGACAATGTGGGTAATTGATCCAGAGTGATCAGTATACCAAGGTAAACAGGAAAACCAATATTCATTATCTACATTAAACCTGGCTCCACCAGGCATGCAGTTAACTCTCACAAACCACCATTCCCCTTCAATTTTAGTGACGCCCTCTCCGTTCTTGATTTAAACTGATTTAACGTCAGGCAATTGCAACTGACATTGCTGATGTGGACCTGTAACATGCAGCGAAGCGATTCGGAATGCTGCACAACATCATTCTGCTTGGAAAGATCAGGCAGTATTTCATATTGATTACTGTAAACGTTAACCTTTAACAAGCCAAGACAGTGAAATTATTGAATCCTCATCACTATACTACCAGGGACGATTTCTGTTAACACCACCCTGGACAACATGAGATTCGTCATTCTATTCTGCCATCCTTCTGTGCATGATCCCTTCGGCTCTATTCCGGTCTTGTTGCTTGGTTTACAATATTGAGGCTATCCAATGATCTGTTGTATTTCAGTTTCTGATGTACGAGACCTTCTCTAATGAGCTGGCAATGTGCTGGCTCAGTGGTAATAACACTGGTCTTGTAAACTAGAAAAGTGCTTGAAATAGCCCATTCCTGTTTTTAATTCCAATAACAGTGTGGACTTGTTGGGCCGAAGGGCCTGTTTCCACACTGTAAGTAATCTAATCTAATCTAAAAAAAACTTGAGGAAAACGGTTCGGCAGGACAGGAAAAAACGGGCGTGTTCAGTGATCCAGTTTGCCAGCAATAACGAGGTGAGACAGTATATACTAGAGAGAGATGGGGAAAGAATGGGCAAGGAACACTGGGACGGGAGGGGCTGAATGCTTCCTTTCTTTGCTGGTGTTGAAGTCTGAAATGGGACAATATCAGCCAAGTGGTTGAAATGTTACTTTCTGCTTGTTTTCTCCCGAGGCCTGTATCACTCTTGGGGAAATGTGTCTGCGTACTTCAGCCTGTGGGTAAAAATGGGATTCAGTTCCCCGACCGTTTGTGAACACACTTTTCCCATCTCAAACTTCAATCCAATTTATTGTGTCTTACGAGATTAAAACGTTCCAAAGAAATTAGCATTGAAATGAACACGTGAAACGTCAGAGTTTACAAGGTTGCAGACCAAGTGCTGGGAAGTGAGATGATGGGACCCATTTCTGTGCTGTAAACATTCGATAATTGAATCATTTTTTAGGGCAAATATATCTGCAGTGACATAATTCCAAAAACCGCGTTATGAAGAAACTGTGCAACTGCTTCTGCCCTCATCCCTGGTGGTCTAGTAGTTAGTATTCGGCGCTTTGACTGAGTGGCCTGGATTTCATTAGCGTTCAGGAAATCAGGACTTCTTGTTTCTGACGCAGAGAGAGCAGCTTTACCAGGAATCTGTTTCATGCCTTAGATCAGTCAATACTCCAGCCCTTTAATGAAGGGAAAAGTGCCTTCCTTCTCTCTACACCGACGACAGTTCATCCTTCATTCTCCTCTGATTCCACTTTCCAAAGAGTTTCAAAGAACTGTCAAAACTGAGTGTCAGCTATTTCTTTTCTGTGCTATTCATACACAGGAGCTGCAGCGATTGAGTGGGTTGGTTTCTGAAAATGAAACGTACCTATGAGCAATGTATTGGGCTATTCCAGGATTGCCTTCTCTGACAGCGCTGCCACATGACTGATGTTCTCCATGATATGGAAGTGCCAGTGTTTGAGTTGGGTAGACAAAGATAAAAATTACACAACATCAGGACATAGTCCAGCAGGTTTATTTGGAAACACTAACTTTCAGAGAGCCGCTCCTTCATCAGGTAGGTGTCTTTCTGCAGAAACGTGATGCGTGTGTCAATATGCGCGATGTTGTGGAAGATCATCTGGACTTTAACCGACCGTTCGTGGTGTCGATAGTACCCATGACTTGGATGTGTTGGTATTGGACTGGGGTGGACAAATTTAAAAATTTCACAAAGCCATATTAGAGTCCAACAGTTCACAACCACCTGATGAAGAAACAATGCATGGAACACTGGTGCTTCCAAATATGCTAGTTCGATACAATCTGATGCCATGTGATTTTTAACTTTGATAACCCTTGGTTATGTTTAACTGATGTTTAACTGATCGCAGTCAGTAAAAGAATTTTCGTTTCTGGAGATGAAAATTTCAAACATTATCCACCTCAGTGTAACAAAAAAGATTAGTTTGGATGTGTGCTGAATCTCCACAAGCGCCAAGCAAAAGTCGAACCTGCACCCGCCTGATCCGTAGCCAGCTATACGAATGGCTGTACCACTGGCCAGATGCACAGCTGAGATTTTACACGCTACAGAGCTGTGATGCTAACAATGACAGGAGCAATAAAAGTAACAGTCACAAGGTGAGCAAAGAACAAAGAGAATCACCATCAATGAGTCACTTCACATTGTCCTAAATAATTGATCAGCCAATCAATGAGGTCACTGCTGATCAAGGAAATTGCAACTTACTTTGCTGCGTTTTCACCATAATTAGAGGTAAACTCCAGCCTAATCATAACATCGCATATTCCCATTAATTTTCAGATTTAGATTATGTTAATGACCTGTCCGTATTTGCAGAAAACTGAATGACATGAAATGAGTGAAAACGTCCTTCTGGTGATGTAATCTAGAGCAGGGTCGGCCAGAAAAGAAAAGTCAAAGACTTGAAACATCACTCCCATTTCTCTCTGTACCAATGCGTTTTCCTGAGTTGAATATTTGCAGGACTTGTCTTTAATATCTAATGAATTACTTATTTTCCCATGACAGAATCTTCATAAATCAGTTAACACCTGAGGTGTTGAAACCTATTTTACTTCAGATTAAAATAGTTGAATACCCTTTCCTCCAGCCTAATGTCCCAATACTCCCTCCTCTTCCATGCAGATACAAGCTGTTCCAAGAGAGGTTTGGAGCTCCCAACCTGACGTTCCAATGTTCCTTGCTGCTCCATGTCAATACAAGCTACTCTAGTTGAAGTTGCAGCTCCCAGTCTGATATCCCAATGCTCCCTGCTCCATGTCAATAGAAAACGTCCAGTTGCTGTTGGCTCTACCAGTCTGATGTCCCAATGTTCCCTGCTGCGTCATGCCATTAAAAGCAGCTCAAGGTGAGAGTGGAGCTCCAAGACTGATCTCGCAAAGCGCCCTGCTCCATGTCAACTGAAGCTGCTCCAAATGAGGTTGGATCTCGCAGTTTGGTGTCCCAATGCTCCCTGCTCCTCCATGTCAATAGAAGCTGCTCCAGGTGAGGTTCGAACTCCCAGCCTGCTGCCCCAATGTTCCCTGCTGTTCCATGTCAATAAAACCTGCTCCAGGTGTGGTTAGAACTCCAGACTGATGTCACAATGCTCCCTGCTCCCTGGTCCATGAGAACAGACGTCGCTTCAGATGAAATGGGAGCTCCTATCCCTGGCTCTCGTTGACGTTGTAGCTCCCAGTCTGATGTCTCAATGCTCCCTGCTCTATGTCAATAGAAGCGGTCCAGTTGAAGTTGGATCTACCAGTCTGATGTCCCAATGCTCCCTGCGGCTTCATGTCAATAAAAGCTTCTCCAGGTGTGCTTGGAAATCCCAGACTGATGTCACAATACTCCCTGGTCCATGTCAACAGACGCTGCTCCAGATGAGGTGGGAGCTCCCATCCCTGGCAGATCACACACCTCTATACCATCACATAAATACTGCCCATTGACCATTTCCACCACTGGAGCCATCGGTGCAATGTCCACATCATGAGAACCTATTCTTACTTTTAATCACCATCGACTCATTATTTCCAAAGGACTTCTTTCTTAAAACTTATTTTGCATGTGCATATTGCAGTCAATCCGAAGTAAGATAATCGTGCTAATTGACGTATGCTCACTAGAAATCACATTCTATTTTTCATGTTGAGTAACTGCTACTTAGCAAGGACAATGTTTGTAATGGAATCACTCTTTTATTTCACATGAGGGAATTTGGTTTGTATTATTTAAATTAAACTTGGTCACTGTGTCAAATGATCAAATAGATCTCAATTTCTGAACAAAATTGGTAATGTTGTCATCCACCTTGAAATGTGGTGACTACTTCTTTCAGCCACACGGGTATTAGAACGAACCGTCTGTTAATGACATGCGTATAAAGACATTTCAAATCAGTTTTCATGTTTATGCTGCATAAATCTGCGGTTATTGATACACAGTTTAGATTCAGTCCCTGCAGTTAACTTGCTGACTTCTCCAGTTGTTTATAGTTCAATATGATGCATCAAGTGTGTGCATAACGAGAGGGAGTTTCCTTCCCACATCTTGTGTTTTTATGTGTCTTATGTCCAGCATTCATCAATGGCGAGAGCAAGGGGGAAAGGATAAGACCAATGTGTAAGTCTGTCTGTGCCCATGCACGGCACCCACATCGGTAATTCTCTACTGTGCATTTACAGCCAGTTCTCGGGTGCCCCTACACCCAGCCCCTGCCACTTTTGAAATATCTCCATTGTTTCGTGCTGTCTCTCTATGCTCTTTTCACCAAGATGAATCACTTCTCCCCAACTGCTACAAATTTCATCTGACAAAACATTCATTAAGAATCGCATGCATCAACATGCACTTCGCATCTCTCGTTATTTGGTTCTCCTGGATCTCTTTCATACGATAAAAGTTCACAGCAACTTGACTTGGAAAAGACAATTGCGTTCCTTTGCATTGTCCCAATTCAATCTACATTTCAATGTAGTTTAGGCAACAGACTCAAATTATTCTTTGAGATTTTATTGTCGCGTCGATGCATATAAACAGACCATTGGACAGCTGTGATCAACCAAAGATAGCAAAATTGAATTTATTGATAACAGCGACGAGAGTGGGATTCGAACCCACGCAAGCAGAACACAATGGATTAGCAGTCCATCGCCTTAACCTCTCGGCCACCTCGTCACATAAGCCAGGGGCGCATTTGACATTATGAATAAGTGAATTGCGTAAATTATGCTGAGCAGCAAATATTTCTCCTTGGTATTAGTGAAATGATAAATAGTACAGGACGGTTCCAAGAGTATCGTCTTACCTCTGAGTTGTGGGGCAAACACACTCCCACTGTGACTCTCTGCTCACAGTGATCAGAACAAAAATGAAGAAATGACGATGTAACAAGGTCTGTTGATTTCTGTGAAGATTTGAAGTCAACGGACTGAAGAGCCCATGACAGCAGGAGGTGTAACGTTGTCTGTGAGGAATTGTTTTCCCGACTGGAGGAGAGTGCATAGTGCTCAATTCATTACTCAGAATACCTTTCTTCCACTCAGATATTTTTGACACGCACCTGTGCACACAACAGACAATTTCAAAATCCTAAATAAGGCTAAACTGACAATTGAATTCAACAATCCAAAAACCTTGATCTGTATCATTTTCCTGGCTGTGTGACACCAAGTCACTGTATGATCACAGCAACACAGTGAGCAAGTGTCAGGAGGAAAATGAGTGCAGTGCCAGCGCGAATGCTGGGAGCAGCAGTTGACACACTGGCAAGTGCATTCCCCTGAACAGGAAAACTTCCCAAAGAGTCGACTGCGGTGGAAGAATTCAGAGGGGGTTTACACTTTGGAATTTGATGCCAGAGACACAATGGAGATCTGTTATTGAGTCTGTTCAAGATGAAGGTTTTAAGATTTCTACAGATGAGAAACAAAATAAAAGGCTCATGGGCGAGTGAAGGCAAAAGTTGAAGTTGTACATTTTTACATCTATGCAATGAGTAGCTCACTACTTGCCTAACACGGGGTCAGAACCACTGGTGAAGATGATCGTATCATCGCAGTGACCAGCCATGGAATCAGAGAAACTCGGTTTACCGAGTTAATGTACAACCAGGAATGTGGAGGTAAGCATTAATGTGTTGCTCCAGTGCTGAAGGTGATCAGTGCACGGTATCTCTGTGCAAGTATAGTGGGCTGCGCTCTGCCGAAGTTTTAAGTTTGAGCCTCACATGGAGCAGCTTCAATTTGTCATGCTGAGGGGTACGGATAGAAGGTGATATTGAGCAATGTCACGTTTATGGGAAAGTACCAGTTTTTGTGGATTGAGAAACGACCTTTTCAGGATACTGACACCTTGATCAACAAACATATTGCAAATACTTAAAACGTGAAGAGACATGTGTGGAGGGAGAGCCGAAGGTGAATTTTCAGCAGACGGATGAAGTTTCCCATGTGCACTGCGTTAAATTCCAGGAAAATAGATGTTGATCTGTTTTCATGTTGTGCAGTTTGTTGCAAACTCGCAATGGCCATTGTAATAATAAAAAAATAGACTGATCGCATAGGACCGTCTAAATATTGTATTCACTTTTAGTCTGAGCATCTTTCAGCTGGAATGGTGTGCTGCAGAGCAGTACAGAGGGTTAAAAATACAAAAAAGACAGAGTAGACTTGGTGGTGGATATAAGAAAGCGTGAAATACACCTAACGTCATGTGAATGTGGTCAAATCTTTAAAGTAGGTGTTGCGTCTCCAAGTGACGAATCAATTGCCACTCATTAGGATGTAACTTCTGTCTGCAGTTATTTTACGACTTCAGCCCCATTTACAATGCTTCACCTTGAATAATTGCTATATCTTTCAAATCCAGGAACTTTTAATACTCAATTGTATTCAGCTGAACGTGTTCATGAAATGTCTTTGTGTCTGAAAACAACCAAATCGAAATTAATCCAGACGCACACTTTTCATTTCTTTCAATGGTAAATTCCCTCCTAAAATGTTTGTTCGTGTGTTTTTTAAAACACGATGAAGTCATAAATCTACGTTTTATTTCCAGAAAGTCATTCAGGAATTCAGCAACTTTATTGAGTGGAAGAAACTCTCATTCTTAATCATTCACTGATGGTTTTGAAGCTCCACCTAAAGTTGTTGATGCACTCGAAAGACGGAATTTCCCAATTTAGTCACTTCATACCACACGTTATGAGAAAATCTATTTTGTTTACTTTTAAACTTGAGTGTTTCTGGTCCAGCATTTCCACATGTCGTGAATAAACTCCTTCATTCTGTCAATAATGTGGATGAAATCATTTCTAACCTTTCGGATGTTTTTATGTCTCAGTAAACTCCGTCCCTGGGCTTCCTAATATCTTGCTATTCAGTAAGCAGCGTCTGTGCCCTTGCTAACCTCTTCACATGTCTTTGTTGGAGAATAAGGACAAGGATTACACACAATGCTCCCACTGAGGGTGACCTAAAGATTTCACAGTTACAAGATGAACTATTTGCTTTAAATTTGATTTCTCTAAATCTCCATGATCTGAGTGAGTGTCAGCTATTTCTAAAGGTAACTGAAGTTCAAATACATCACAGTAGGGCTCGAGTCATTCCAGTGCAAATTGGTCTGGACAGTAAATATCATTACCAAAAGCCACCGTGGTCTGAAATCAACAATTTGCACATAGAAATTGTCGTAGCTATTGTGTATCATATTTCCGTGTTCTTGCCCACTTTGTTTATCACTTCATGTGTCCTTGTATTGAGTTCCACTGAATGATTGATTTGTGAATGGAGACATTCCCTTCACCTCTTATTCGAAACTCCATGGAGCATTGAATAATTGTATTCAGATGCTTCCAGAGCACAGTCCTGCCATTACTGGAATGAATCAGTGAACATTCCGCACGTATCCTCGCAGGCAAGGATTTCCTCCTACAGTTTATGAGATCATTACAGCACTGAAACCCATGTGTGCATTCATTTAACCTAAAACTGATGCTGCAAAACTTTCAGACTAAGATTTTGCATTCTGCTTGTTTTGCTTGTCCTGAAAGTTACATTCCACATTGTGGTATGTTTGTGAATGCTAGCATTTTCTGAATCTTGAGCAATGACATTTAAATTTTGCCAGAACACTATCTTTCACTGTTCTCTTTCCCTTGTGCGTCCCCATTTAATATACTGTATTTTATCAGTATATCTTACTTTTTCAACAAGTCAAACAATCTCGCTCCTGATTACCAAACCAAGAGAATGCCATAATTTTGTTAATTTATATGCAGTGCAGGTGTAGGGCGCAGTGATCAAGTGGAAAGGCATTGGTCACGTGAACCTAGTAGCAGTAGCGGGCTTTTGAAATCTGGCTATTCTATCGCAGTCATATTCAAAATATTCAACATAATCTTTAGCCAAATCATATTGGTAGAAAATAAGAAAAAAAAATGAAAGAACCGCCGATGTCGAAAATCAAACAAATACAGACGTTGCTGGAAAAGTTCAGTATTTCTGACAGATCTGTGGAGGAACGGACCAATGGATCAGAAACTGGATTCGTGATGGAAGAGCACAGCAGTTCAAGCAGCATCCAAGGAGCAGTAAAATCAACGTTTCGGGCAAAAGCCCTTCATCAGGGATAAAAGCAGAGAGCCTGAAGATTGGAGAGATAAGCTAGAGGAGGGTGGGGATTGGGAGAAAGTAGCATAGAGTACAACAGGGAGTGGGGGAGGGGATGAAGTTGATTGGTCGGGGAGCGGGGAGGGTGGAGTGGATAGGTGAAAAAGAAGATAGGCAGGTAGGACAAGTCAGGACCAGTCACGGGGACAGTGCTGAGCTGGAAGTTTGGGACTGGGGTGAGGTGGGGGAAGGGGAAATGAGGAAATTGTTGACGTCCACATTGATGCTCTGGGGTTGAAGTGTTCCGAGGCGGAAGATGTGGCGTTCTTTCTCCAGGCGTCTGGTGGTGAGGGAGCGGCGGTGAAGGGGGACAAGGACCTCCATGTCCTCGGCAGAGTGGGAGGGAGAGTTGAAATGTTGGGCCACAGGGCGGTGGGTTGATTGGTGTGGGTGTCCCGGAGATGTTCCCTAAAGCGTTCTGCTAGGAGGCGACCAGTCTCCTCTACGTAGAGGAGACCGCATCGGGACCAACGGATACAATAAGTGATCTTAGTGGATGTACAGGTAAAACTTTGATGGATGTGGAAGGCTCCTGTTGGGGCTTGGATAGAGGTGAGGGAGGATGTGTGGGCGCAGGTTTTGCAGTTCCTGCGGTGGCAGGGCAAGCTGCCAGGATGGGAGGGTGGGTTGTAGGGGGGCATGGACCTGACCAGGTTGTCACGAAGTGAACGGTCTTTGCGGAAGACAGAAAGGGGTGGGGAGGGAAATATATCCCTGGTGGTGGGGTCTGTTTGGAGGTGGCGGAAATGTCGGCGGATGATTTGGTTTATGCGAAGGTTGGTGCGGTGGAAGGTGAGCACCAGGGGCGTTCTGTCCTTGTTACGGTTGGAGGGGTGGGGTCTGAGGGCGGAGGTGCGGGATGGAGACGAGATGCGTTGGAGGGCATCTTTAACCACGTGGGAAGGGAAATTGCAGTCTCAAAATGGTTAGTTTTGTGGTGGAACTGGTCCACCTGGGAGCAGATACGGCTGAGGCGGAAGAATTGGGAATACGGGATGGCATTTTTGCAAGAGGTAGGGTGGGAAGAGTTGCAATCCAAGTAGCTGTGGGAGTCGGTGGGTTTGTGAAAAATATCAGTGTCAAGTCGGTCGTCATTAATGGAGATGGAGAGGTCCAGGAAGGGGAGGGAGGTAGCAGAGATGGTCCGGGTAAATTTAAGGTCAGAGTGGAATGTGTTGGTGAAGTTGATGAATTGCTCAACCTCCTCACGGGAGCACGAGGTGGCGCCAAAGCAGTCATCGATGTCGCAGAGGAAGAGGTGGGGAGTGGTGCCGGTGTAATTACGGAAGATCGACTGTTCTCCGTAGCCAACAAAGAGACAAGCATGGCTGGGGCCCATACGTGTGCCCATGTCTACCCCTTTGACCTGGAGGAAGTGGGAGGATTCGAAGGAGAAATTGTTAAGGGTGAGGACCAGTTCGGCCAAACGAATGAGAGTGTCGGTGGAAGGGTACTGTTGGAGACGTCAGGAGAGGAAGAACCGGAGGGCTTGGAGGCCCTGGTCATGGTGGAAGGAGGTGTAGAGGGTTTGGATATCCATGGTGAAGATGAAGCTTTGGTGGCTGTGGAAACGGAAGTCTTGGAGGAGGTGGAGGGCGTGGGTGGTGTCTCGAACGGATGTGGGGAGTTCTTGGCTGGAGGGATAGGACAGTTTCGAGGCAGGTAGAGATGAGTTCAGTGAGGCAGGAGCATGCTGAGACAATGGGTCGGCCAGGGTGGTCAGGCATGTGGATCTTTGGAAGGAGATAGAACCGGGCAGTGCGGTGTTCCCGGACAATGAGGTTGAAAGCTGTGTTTGGGAGATCTCCTGAGGTTATGAGGTTCTGTATGGTCTGGGAGATGATGGTTTGGTGATGGAGGTGGGGTCATAGTCGAGGGGGAGGTAGGAAGAGGTGTCCTCGAGTTGGAGTTTGGCTTCAGCGGTGTAGAGGTCAGTGCGCCAGACTACCACTGTGCCCCCTATATCTGCTGGCTTGATGGTTAGTTTGGGATTGGAGCAGGGGGAGTGGAGGGCTGCACGTTGTGTGGGTGAGAGGTTGGAGTGGGGGAGGGGGTAGACAGGTTGAGGCGGTTAATGTCCCAGTGGCAGTTGGAAATCAAGAGTTTGAGGAGAAAGTGAGGTCTGCAGATGCTGGAGATCAGAGATGGAAATGTGTTGCTGGAAAGGCGCAGCAGGTCAGGCAGCATCAAGGGAACAGGAGAATCGACGTTTCGGGCATTAGCCCTTCTTCAGGGCTCCTGAAGAAGGGCTAATGCCCGAAACGTCGATTCTCCTGTTCCCTAGATGCTGCCTGACCTGCTGCGCTTTTCCAATCAAGAGTTTGAGGGCAGGTAATAGGCCAGCGCGGGGTGTCCAGGTGGATGCAGTGTGTTGGAGGTGGGCGAAGGAGTCCTCGGAAGGTGGGCGGGAGTCCTGATTGTGAAAGTAAGCTCGGAGGTGGAGGCGGCACAAGAAGGGTTCGACGTCACGGCGTGTATTAAATTCATTGATGCATGGACAGAGGGGGATGAAGGTGATTCCTTTGCTGAGGACTGATCGTTCGTCCTCAGTGAGGGGAAGGTCTGGATGGGACTAATTCTCTCACTGTCTCAGGTTTCCACAAGGATCATCATCTCCCCCGCTCACCTGATCTGTAATACTGTGGTGCCTCCAGTGACCAAGATTTGGTCTGTCGATGTAAAACATCATTATCATTGCCATGTGTTGTCTTGAACATTTGATCATAATCAAGGGAAAGGGGAGTGAGTCTATTTAATACACTTTTATCTCCGCTTGAAAAATCCTGCGTCAAGACTCAAACTTATTCCAGTTTGACCCTTTGTTCCTCCCAACAGCAAAACTACTTGCCCAGATCCTTTACCAGGTTTACTGACAACAGTCAAACTCCACAAAGAGATAAATCTAATACTTTCGATTGGTTGAATGAGCTGTGCAGCTTGCAGGAAATTGAATGATATGAAACGATTTATATGGACTTTCCCAGGATGTAATCCAGCGCTGGGTCAGCGATTTGAGGCAGGTCACCAAGCTAAAACTTCACCTCTGTTTCTCTATCCACAGATGGATATTCACCTGGGGAATATTTGCAGATTTTCTGTTAATAATTGGTATGTTTAACAAAGGCAAAACTTTTCCCTACGTCAGAAACTGGAGTTTTCAAATAACTGCTACTTTATTCAACATTGTTTTCAACTGCGCTTCAGTCTGATCTTCAATAATCCCAGGTCAATGTCAGTAACAACATATTTAGATAAGCATTGAACTTACAGCCTTGGCATGTTATGCACTTTTAAGTATTCAGCGCTGACCAACTGCGTGACGAGAGCCGCAGACAGCGAACCTGTCACGTGACCTACACGTACCTTGGGAACTTTAACTCAACTGCTCCACTTTTGCTGTGATTATTAGATTCCCGACAGTATGGAAACAGACCTTTCGGGCCCAAAAGTCCACACCAATCCTCCGAAGAGAAACCCAACCAGACAAATTTCCCCTCTGACAAATGCACGATGGGCAATTTAGAATGACCAACTCACCTGACCTGCCCAATCTTTAGACTGTGGGAGGAAACTGGAACACCCAGAGAAAACCCACGCAGACACGGGGAGAATGTGCAAACTCGACACAGACAGTCCACCGAGACTGGAATCGAACTTTGGACCCCGTTGAGGCAGCAGTACTTACCACTGAACCACAACACTGTGGGATCTTTGGTGGTGATGTGCTGCCCCACTGGTACCTCAGTCAGTCACCCTGCTTCATTTCCCTGAACTGTCTGGTTCTGAAATTAAAGCTAATGCAGACAAGGTGAAACTGACATGAGCCTTGATTATTGAAGCATCAGGTTCACGAAAAGGATACAAAAGGGACATAAAAATGTGAAAACATAGACAACATTGAAAAATGGGTTTCCGATGGTTCCTACGTTGTTTGCAGACGATGTTACCTTGCCGCTGTCGCAGGGCTTTTCCTTCAATCAGCTTCAATCGGCACAGAATTCGAATCAGTGAAACTTCAGCAACTTCCTTCAGAAAGATCATATGGGTAACATGAAACATATTGCATTCATTAATAATCTTCACCATTCCTACATCCAAGAACACGTTGCACAGTTTGCATGAATATTGAAGATGTAAGAATGTTATGTAATAATAAAAATTCAATTACAGTTTAAATCGTAAAGTAGGTCAAATGCACAGAATGTCTCAGCATGTCAGAAATTCATGTGACCAGAACTGCAGCCCAGCAGAGTGGAAATCTGTCCCTGAATCCCAATATCCACACGTTTGCTTGCTCCATGTACCCAGTTGGAAACCTGTGTGAATGAGCATGCAGTCTGACAGAGCGCCTGATAGAATCCTTCACTGTCTGATCTAAAGCCGCAATAGGAGCTGCCTATTCTGGCTGTGAGAGCGGTGGTGTAAAGGGGAGGACTTTGATATTCCCTAGAGTAGATTCACCTTGCCGTTATCATGTTAATTTTGAAAACCCTCTGCAAGAAACAGCACAGAAAAAGAGGAGGAGGCTATTCCAAACACCTGCCCGACCCGCCGTTTGATATCATCATGGCTGACCAAACACGTCAATGTCTTTCCCCAGCTCATCCACAACAACCTGTTGCATAACGGGATAAAGACATTTGAGCAATCGAAAATTTCTGTGCAACTTTGGGAGGGAAATGTTTTTAGAGACAGTGGGTTTCTGCACGAAATTTGCAGGTTTTGCGAGTGAGCATCTGATTCTGGTCTGATCATGATTCCGTAAAAACTCACAACCAAGAAGATTAGGATTTTCCTCTGGTCAGTAGCAGGGACGAGAACTCCAGACGACAGGAATTGGCGATGAATCAGCACAACACTCAATAATTCAACTCCAATTCTGGTGCGGTTCAGACACAAAAACTTTGAATAGCAAAGTTACAAAACTTGTAGAAATCTAACATGCTTTTCATTGCGCCACAGAGCTGCACTCGCCACAATTGTACTGCACCCAAAGTTGCGGTTTTCGTGGAGAAAATGTCAACAATCACGAGGAGATGCGGAGAGTTTTTCAAGGAGTAGGTATTTTATTTGCAAACAAAAATCGTGACATTCAGAAAACAAATTCTTGAAACCCCCAGAACATCAGGGTCCATGGCATAGAGTCATAGAGTCATTGAGATATGCAGCATGGAAACAGAACCTACTGTCCAAATTGTCCATGCCGACCAGATATCCCAACCCAATCTAGTCTCACCTGCCAGCAACTAGCCCATATTCCTCCAAACCCTTCCTATTCACATGCCTCTTAAATGTTGCAATTGTACCAGCCTCCACCACATCATCTGGCAACTCATTCCATTCACGCACCACACTCTGTGTGAAAAAGTTGCCCCTTAGGTCTCTTTTTTATCTTTCCCCTCTCAAACTAAACCTATGCCCTCTAGTTCTGAACTCCCCGACCCAGGTAATGGACTTTGTCTATTTATGATATCCATGCTCCTCATAATTTTGTAAACCTCTATAAGGTCACCCCTCAGCCTTCGACGCTCCAGGGAAAACAGCCCCAGCCTGTTCAGCCTCTCCCTGTAGCTCAAATCCTCCAACCCTGGAAACATTCTTGGAAATCTTTCTGAACCCTTCCAAGTTTCATAACCTCTTTCCGGTAGGAAGGAGACCAGAATTGCACGCAATATTCAAATAGTGGCCTAACCAATGTCCTGCACAGCCGGAACATGACCTCCCAACTCCTGTACTCAACACTCTGACCAAAAAAGGAAAGCATACCAAACGCCTTCTTCACTACCTTATCTACCTGCGACTCCACTTTCAAGGAGCAATGAACCTGCACTCCCAGGTCTCTGTGTTCAGCCACACTGCCTCGGACCTTTCCATTCAGTGTATAAGTCCTGCTAAGATTTGCTTTCCCAAGGTGCAGCACGTCGCATGTATCTGAATTAAACTCCATCACTTTATACCTTTTCTTTAATCATGTTTTGTTAGCTTATCAGAATGCCAACTGTGTTAGTCAGAATTCCCTCACTCCAGCTATACAATAAACCAATAGTGTCCCATTATCGTTCTACTTCTGCCACTATGGTTTTTCATAATTCTACTTAATATTATTCTACTGTCACCATTAGGAATTCTACTACCACCTGTGCTACAATGACCTTCCATCCCAGACTAACCTGTCATGATTAGATATTTAGCTACCCCATCTATCACAATGTTTTCCTGTCCCAAGCTGACTCTACTAACTACTGATAAGATATTTAATGTCATATCTTTCCATCTACAAGCGTCTCAAGCAGGCTGACTGTACTATCAATTATTTATTTAAAGTCATGTCCTAAGTATGTATTGTCACGACTTGTCCCAAACTGCCATGATGATATTGAGTAGGCAATGGTGACTTTACTAATTACTTTTATCTCAGTCTGACATTGTAACCTTTCAGCCCAGTCTGACTCTGCTAATTAGTGTAGGAGCATTCCACTATTTGTTTCCTATCCTGCTACACTGGCCCCATCCTGCCCCAGTGACTTTTTTGACGAGTGTAACATTCTGCAGCCTCTTGTAACAGATCGCCAGTAGTTTCCATGTCTTTACCCTTTCCATGCTTTCATACTCTGTATTTTCTGTACACTGTTCGGTTCTTTCATCAGACATCTATTTAGCTTCTCCCCACTTTCCAGTACCTGGTCCTTATCCATGTGTGCTCTAACTTCTCAAGTATTCGGCTAAATACTCTTGACGCACAGCTTTACCACACGTTCAAACAGTGAATTCCAAATAAACAACACTCTCAGAGTGAAAACGTTCTTCCTATATCTCCTCTGAACATCCTCTCACTTGCGTTTGACAGAGGTCCCCGGTTGTTAACTCTTCCCATAAGAAGTTTATTCCCATCACACATATCTATCCCATTAATGTGCACCTTAATCACTTCCTCATTCAGCTTTCTCCTCTCTCAAGTAACGAGCCTGAGCTGAGATCGTCTATCTTCGACATGGCGATAGTGTCGTGCTGGAAGAGAACAGTAGGTCAGGCAGTATCCGAGGAGTGGGAGAATCGACGTTTCTGGCATAAGACTTTCTGCACGAATGAGTCTTGTGGGTGGGGGCTGGGAGATAAATGGGAGGGGGTTGGAGTTGGGTGCAAAATAGCTGGGAAAGCGAATGGTGGATCGAGGCATGGGAGGAGGTGATATGTCAAAGGGGGAGAGATGTATGGGTCCGGAGGGTGATGCAGAGTTGGATGCTTCAGACTCTAATAATGTGGGGGAAGGGAAATGAGGAAGCCGTTGAAATCCACATTTTTCCCGTGTGGTTGCAGGGTCCCAAGGCAGAATATGAGGCGTTCATCTTCCAGGCGTCAGGTGGTAACGGTTTGTTGGTGGCTTATCCCCGATACGTCGATTGTCCTGTTCTGCAATTCACATGACAGGAGAGATGTGAAAAACAAAGACTAAAAAAAGGACAAAGACTTATAGATACAGAGTTAATGGAATTAGACACAGTGCATACAGAAACCATTTGGCCAGTTGAGTCTGCACTGTGCCGTGAAAGAGATTCACACTCCCCCACTCAATCTTTTTAAATCCGCATTTGTGATCCACCTACAAAAATAGAAATTGTTCCAAAAGCTCAGCGAGTCAGGCAGCATCAGTGGAGAGAAATCAGAGTTAACATTGCGAATTAAAAACAGTTCCGAGGAAGGGTCTGTTGACCCGAAATGGTCATTCTGTTCTCTCCGAGCTACAATTCTGACTTTTGTCTCTGGTTTACAACACTTACAGTCCATTCAGATTTTGATTGCCATTGACCTGAATTGCACACCTTTGCACTGTGGGAAGGTATCGGAGAAGCCAGAGGAAACTCACAAGGGAGAGAGAGAGCATGAGAGTGCAAATTCCACACAGTCAGTCGCACAAGTCTGGAATCGAAGGCGGGTTTCTGGCGTGGAAAGGTGCAGTTCTACCAACTGAGCCCTCCCAATATGCAAGCATTCATCCTGGAAGGGAATTGAACCTGATCTCACGCAGCAACAGGCGGTGGTACTATCCAGGAATTTTATGTAAAAAGAAGCCTATTTAGTATTACTGGAAATTAACATTCGCTTAACTATCCGAACACTTTTTTAAATCACTTGGCCTGTAGCCTCGTCTGTCTTGGCATCACAAAATTCACATCTGAATACTTATGAAAGTTTTGAGGATTTCTGCCTTTCCAACTTTTGCATGCTCTGATTTCCAGATTTCAACCAACCGCTGTTTCAAAACATTTGTCTGCGCATTCACTCAAATCTTTCCTCTTCTATCCTTAAGTCTATGCCACCCTCCCCTCCCCCCGTGATCGATCTCACCATCAAAGAGAAACGTTTATTTCAGTCTACACTATCCATATTCCTGATTATTTTGTACATCTCAAACATGTCTCCTCTCAATTTCTTCTGCTGTAAGAAAAACATCTCCAGACTATCCAATTTCTCTTTATAATTGAAACTCTTCTACCCAGACAATATCCTCGTAAATCTGTCCTGCATCATTTCCAGTGCAATCATATCCGTGGTATCATGCGAATTGCAGAACTGCACACAATAGACCAGATAGAGCCAAATGAGCAAGTGAAATAAATGATGTAGAAGTCCACAGAAAGAGGCACTTTAAATAAATTTTCTTTTCCTCACTGCTACCCTGTGTCCTTTTCCTGAGCCTGATGTTCCAATAATCTATGGTCCATGTTGTAAAAGCTGCTCCATGAGAAATGATCTCACAACCACGGTATCGAAATGAAATGATTGGTTTGAAAGTGAGGACGTGGTTCATCTATGATGGTAGAGAGGCGCATGAAATTCCAAAACTGGGAGGGGTCCTGGTCAAAGGCGGGGAGGAAGGGCATATTTGTCTCCGTTTATTAGATTATTAAGATGCAACAGCAGCATTAACCCGCACTGCAGATTGGCTCAGCGGAAGCGTGCTGGAGCCTAAAGCGGGAGGTCGATTAATTGAAAGCATTCTCTGAAATGTTCCTTAACAATGCGCTGTTTTCTTACTTTGACAGTAAGAGCTTCTTTTGATCACATCGTCTCCAAATCAGCCTCTGGCTCCTGTAAACACTCCAATTCAGCGTATATCACTTCCATTCCGACACAGCCACATGTCATATTCTCATTCCCTCTGTGAGAATTGGAATTGACAATGTCATTCTCTGAGATGTAGCAATGTAGCATGAAGTTGGTAGTGTAGTGAACACAGAAGAACAGAGAATACAGAAAAATTACAGCCCAAGAACAGACTCTTTGGACGCCGAAGCCTGAGCTGATCCACTGTCTAAACCTATTACCAAATTCCAAACCATCTGTATCCTTCTGCACCCCACCTACTCATGCTTCTGTCCAGACACACTTGAAATGAATCTACTGTGCTTGCCTCTGCTACCTCTGCGGGCAACTCTATCCAGGTACCTAGCACCTTCTGTGTAAAATACTTCCAACGTCGATCTCTCTTAAACTTTTCACCTCTCACCTTGAACGCGTGACATCTCATTATTGAATCCCTCACCTTGGGAAAAAAGCTTATCTCTATCCTCCCTGGCTATACCCTTCATGATTTTGTAGACGTCAATCAGGTCCCATTCAATCTCATTTTTTTTTAGTGAAAACAAACGTAACCTACTTAACCTCTCTTCAGAGCTAGCACCTTCTGTACCAGGCAACATTCTCATAAACTTTCCCTGCACTCTTTCATAAACGTGCAATTGTTTTGGTAATTTGGCGATCAGAACAGTACACAACATTCTAAATGCGATTGAACCAAAATCTTTTACAATTTTAGCACGACCAGCTAGCTCTTATACTCAATACCCCGTCCAAGCATGCGATATGCCGTCTTGTCCACTCGAACCACCTGTGCAGCCACCTTCAGGGTACAAAGGACCTGAACTCGCAGATCTCTCTGCTCATCAACTTTACCCAATGCTCTTCCGTTTACAGTATATTTAGCTGGAGAATTAGACTTCCCAAAATGCATTACCGCATATTTGTTTGGATTCAACTCCATTTGCCAATTCTCCGCTCAACTCTCCTGTCTATCTATATTATCCTTCATTCTTTGCGAGTCCCCTATGATTTTTGAACATTGAAGGTTCTGTCAACAAAACCTGGATGAGTTACTCCAGTGAATCTTCTAGGTGGTGCACTCTGCTGCAATTGTGCCTTAGCAGTTAAGGGAATAAATATTCAGGTATCGAAGAATGTACAGTTAAGTGACTGCATTGTCGTGGAGGATGCCCAGTTCCTTCAGTGGTATTGAAGCTGCACCCCCCTAGGCAAATGGAGAGAGTTCTGTTAAACATCTAATTTGTGCGTTGCGAACAACGTAGGCTTCACGGAGACAAGAGTTGAGTTAATAATCAAACAAAGTCGACCGACGGACATGTTATTGTAGTCAACTTCTTTATATGGGCGGTCAGGTTCCATTTCTCCCAAATACTAGCTCCCAGGACGATCACACTGAGGAATTCAGTTACAATGAAGCCATTGAAGCAATCGGATATGATTAGATTCTCATTTGTCAGAGTTGTCATTGCTGCACTTTGTCCTTCTGTGGATCAATCCGATTCCAATCGCTTTCTGATTTCAAGTTCCAATTCCCATCTGCGCCTGAAATTTCAACCCGTTTCCTTGCCGAAATTTCTCCAACTGTCTTAATAATATGTAAGGACGCTGTAAGGGACAGCAGAGATTTACAAATGTGTTGCTAACTCTGTATAAAATGGAGCTTCGTGGAATGATTGGTTCGGCTGGGATTATTATCCTTGAAACAAAGGAGGTGGAGGGGAGCTCCATTATCACATAATAACATTTATAAACGTTCAATATTCATTTGATCTTGACAGGGTAGATACAAGCAGGTGTGAGGAGAGCACCAATCGACATGAACACAGAATTAGATATTGCCTATTTAATTCAGAAATGATGAGTAATTTATTTGCTCGGGGTCAGAATGTCTGTGGCATTTTTGCAGCACCCACTGCTGAGGTTGAGTTGTTCGGTATTTTCAAACTGTGCCAGATAGTTAATCAGAAAGATGATGAAACTTTGTCGAGGTAAGTGAGCAGAATCGAGTTGACGATTATCAGATCAACCATGAGTTTTTTGAATGGTGGGGCAGACTCGATGGGCTGAGTGGCATACTTCCACTTTGTTTAACATTTGGTCTGACGCCCTATTTTATTCATAAGTTTAGAATTGTGAGGAGATGGGCTGAAGTGATAGTAAACGTTTATTTAAAGATCAGACAGATCAAGAACAAGGCTCATAAACTCAGGAAGAAGAAATGTGCTGTGACCTGGGTGCAACAAATGACACTAGGCACAGTACAGGTGGCTGTGTACAGAAGCTGTGATTGCTGAAGAAAGTTGGTGGACCTTATACAGTTGGCAAGTCAGTGATCACGCTGGATGATGAATCGCTGTATGAGTCACACACAGCAGAAATTTGTGGAAGGATGAAAGGTTCGTTTCATTGGATAAGTTTTCTGCTGTTCCAATTCCGAGTGACTGTTTGAAATACTGATCAGATCATTGTGTGAAGTGTTTGGTTAAAATACTCATGAACAACCCCACTGGATAAACTTGTGCTCCCGATCTCTTGTTATCTGTTTCTCTTTCTTTCTAATAATGATTCCTTCTGCTTTCACATCCAAGGTATTAATGTACATGCAAACAGCAATGGTTCCAGCACAGATCCGTGTGGTAAACCCACTGGTGAAAAAATTTCAAATACCAAAACAACCCTCCAACAGTTGTGGATCCAATTTGACAACTTGCCTTGGATGCCATTGGTGTATTGGACCAGCCTTCCATGTGGGACCTTGTCAAAGGCCATAGTGAACTCCAAGGAACCCACATCATCTGCACAGCCCTCATCGTGATTTCAAAGAAAACTCAGCTGAATTCATCAGACAGGATCTTCCTGTACCAAATCCGTGCTGACTATCCCTAGTTGTTTCCTGCCTTTCCAATTATTGATTCATCCTGTGTCTCAGAATTGTATCCAATAATGTCCCTCCCACTGCTGTCAGACTATCTGCTCTGTAATTACCTGGCCTATCCCTGCTGCCCTTCTTGAACAAAGGTACCACATTAGTGATCCTCCAGTCATTCGGCACTTCACCTGTGGACAGCAAAGTATTAAATATATTCACCAGGGCCCCAGCAATCTCCTTTTTTTTTTACCTCCCATAGCAGCCGGGGATACATTTCATTGGGCACTGGGAGGTTCTCCAACTTTATGCCTGTGAAAACATTTAATACCTCCTCCTTATTGATCTTAACGTATTCCCGAACCTTACCATCTCAACAGAAATCCGCGTCTACAATGTCTTTCTTCTGTCTGAATATAGATGGGAAGTATTCATTTAAGGCTTCAACTGCTCCCTCTGGCTCCATGCCCAGATTATCCCTTTGGTTTCTAAAAGGTTGCACTCTTTAGCTGGGAATCCTCTGACTCTGACTGTAGTTATAAAATATCTTGTAACTTTTCCTTAATACTGTCTGTCAAGTATATTTCATGGCCATTGCTTTCCCCTCATTTTTAAGGACCCCTTACCCTTTCTATACTCGTGAAGAGCTTCACCTGCTTTTATTGAACTGCATTTTGTCTATCAAAATCACGATATCACTTGATAAGTATTCACTGGCCTTGCTGCCATTGTCATTCCCACTTTACTAACACACTGGCCATGGATTCTCACTGTATCACTTTCACATGCTCCACTTTCCAAATATAGCCCTAACTGCAGGTAGTTCAGCCCAGTCTCTGTTTGCCACATCCTGTCTCATTATAGGAGATTCACTTGTGAGTGTGGCAGACAGGACACTGTGTGGCTGCAGCAGTGACCCCATATGGTGTGCTGCCTTCCGGGTGCGAGGGTCAAGGAGGTCTCTGAGCGGTTACGGAACATTCGGAAGGGGAGGGTGAACAGCCAGACGTCATTGTGCACATCGGTCCACATGAGAGAGGTAGACAAAGGGATGGGGTCCTGTGAAATGCGTATCGGCATTAGGTAAGAAGTTGAAAAGCAGGACCTCAAGGGTAGTGATCTCCAGATTACTCCCAGTGCCACGTGCCAGTGAGGATAGAAATAAAAAGATAGGCCAGATGGATGTGTGGCTGAGGAGCACATGTCGGGGGCAGGGTTTTCAGTTCTTTGAGATTTCCTCTGGGGTAGAAGGGGCGGGGGGCGGGTTGGACTTGAACCAGAGGGGCATCAGTCTCCCTTCGTTGGGGATGGATGGGGGGAGGTTGGCTGACTGGCAACGCATGAGGCCTGACTGGTAAGGCAGATGAGCTCCGAGCATGGTTTGGCACTGGGGACAGGGATATTCCAGCCATAACGGAAACATGGCTGACAGATATAGGACATAGATGCAATGCTGGGCAAGGAGCAGATACATTCAAAGCTTCAATCCCACCATCTTGTGAGGGTCCTGCTTTCCCCTCTACTGTAGTGGTCCTCACTGAGACAAACACTACATCGGACAAACAGGAAGAAAGTTAGCCACCAGGATACACTGACACCAGCTAGCCACATAAAGACACGACCCTCTCTCCCTCGTACCCCTACACAAGGATGAAAAAAGCCACCATTACGACTGGGAAAACACATCTATCCTGGCACAGGCTAAGCAAAGGCATGCCAGAGAATTCCTGGAGGCCTGGTGCTCCAACCATAACGCCATAAACAAACACATAGATCCAGCTGCCATTTATCAACTCCTCAGAAAACGAATAGGAAATTACATTACCACAAACCCCAGGAACCCCATTCAGGATAAAGATATAAATAGAAAGCAGGAGACAACAGCTTCGCTTCACTTGGAGGTCGCCACTGATGATGTTACCTAGCCAGGTAACGAAACGTCTGGATATAAAACCTACTGCTCAGCGAGCACACCTACACCCTAAATCTCAACCTGGGCTTCAAACCTTCACAAACCTTGCAAATTGTAAATTACCCATAGTGTTCAGGGATGTGCAGGATTGACACGTTAATTAGGATAAATGGAGCGTAATAGGTGGGGGAATAGTTTTGGGAGGGATGTTATTCAGAGGGTCCATATGGACTCTCTGATGAGCATCCCGCCCATTCGTATTTCCTCACCGATGGAGTTGTTGGGCCAAATGGCCTGTTTCCACACTCTGGGTACTCACTGAAGGTAGACAGAAAGGAACTGAAGAATGGACGTCGGACAGCTGGACATGAAAAAGCTTTGTTGGGAAGGATTAAGGAAAACCGTAAGGCATACTCTACTTATGTGAGGAACAAGAGAATGGTCAGAGTGATGGTAGGGCCGATCAGGGTTAGTGGAGGGAACTTGTGCCTGGAGTCATAGGTGGTAGGGGAGGTCCTTAATGCATACTGTGCTTTGGTATTCACTACTGAGAGGTACCTTGTTATTTGTGAGGACCGCGTGAAAAGGACTGATATATGTGAACAGGTTGATGTTAAGAAGGAGGATGTGCTGAGAATTGTGTAAAACATAAAGATAGATAAGTCTATTGGACCAGACGGGATGTGCCCAAAGCTACTGCACGAAGCGAGGGAATGGATCGCTGCGCCTTTAGAAATGACCTTTGCACCCACACTGTCCACCGAAGTCATACCAGATGATTTGAGGGTGGCAAATGTTACTCTCTTGTTCAAGAAAGGGAATACGGACAATCCTGGGAATTACAGACCTCACTTTCTTATGTCTGGTGTGCAGATTATTGGAGAGGACGCTGAGAGTGGATTTATGACTCCGTAGAAAAACATAGTTTGATTCGAGATAGTCAGCATGGCTTTGTAAGGGACAGGTCTCTCCCTCACAAATCTCATTGAATCATTCGAGAGTGTGACAAAACACCTTTATGGCTCATTCAAAAAATACAGAGTCATCGGATACAGGGAAACCTGTCTGTCTGGATATAGGATTCCTGGCCCATAGAAGACAGAGGGTGATGATAAATGGGAAGCATTCAGCATGGAGTTTGGTGACCAGTGGTGTTCTGCAGGGATCGGTTGCAGGAACTCTGCTCTTTGTGATTTATTTATAAACGGACTTGGATGTGGTTGTGGAAGAATGGATTAGTAATTTTGCCAATGACATGGAGGTTGCTGGAGCGGTGGATAGTGTGGAGGTCGGTTGTCGATTATAGCAGGATATTGATAGGATGAGGAGCTGGGCTGAGAAGTGGCAGATGGAGTTCAATCTGGAAAAGTCTGAAATGATTCATTTTGGAAGGTCGAACTTGAATGCAGAATGCAGGGTAAAAGGCAGAATACTTGGTAGTGTTGTGGAACAAAGAGATCTTGGGTCTCTTAAAGTTGCCACCCAAGCTGATAGGGTTTTTATGAAGGAATATGTTGTGTTGGCTTTCAATTGCTGGGGGATTGGGTTTTCAAGCTGTGAGGTTATGCTGCAGCTCTATAGAGCCATGGTAAGACTTCACATGGAATATTGTGTTCAGGTCTAGTCCCTCATTACAGGAATGCAGTGGACGTTTTAGGGAGGGTAAATTGGAGAATTACCAGAATGCTGCCTGTGCTGGAGAGCATGTCTTATGAAGAAAGGTTGAGGGAGGTAAGTCTTTTGTCATTGAAGTGAAGAAGGGTGAGGGGCGACTTGGTAGAAGTAAAAAAGATGACGTGAGACACAGATAGAGTGAATAGTGAGAGACGTCTTTATACCATGGCATAAATGGCTCTTGTATGTGGGCATAAAAAATTTTAAGGTAATTGGTGGATGGGAAAGGAGAATTTTCAGAGATAAGTTTTTTACACAAAGTGTGTTGCGTGGTTGGAATGCACTACCAGCGGTGGTAGGAGAGTCAGATACAAGAGGAACATTTAATAGACTCTTGGAAAGGCACATGGATGGCAGTAAAATGAAGGGTATGTAGGTTAGTTCGATCTTACAGACTGATAAAAGGTTGGCATGGCATCATGGCCGAAGGGTGTTGTACTGTGCTGTTCTGTTTTCTACGTTCCGTGTGGTAAACTGGGTAAAAAGCCCAGATCAATGTAAAAGGATACGGCATTCAGGAAGAGCGAGGGAACTGGATGCAAAATTGGATTGATGGTAGGAGACAGAGGGTAATGGCAGACATAATGTTTTCCTGACTGGAGGCATGTGACCAGCGGTGGAGTGGGTCCCCTGTTTTTTGTCATTTGGATAAATGGTTTGGATGGGAATATTGGTTTCCTGGTAAGTAAGTTTTTTGGGGGAACACTGAAATTGGTGGCAGAGTGGACAGTGAAGAAGGTTATCTATGAAACAACAGGATGGACAGTACTGCTGGGATTGTGGGCTGAAGAATAGCACATGGAGTTTATTTAGATAAATGTGAAGTGTTCCATTTTGGTGAAACAAACCAGGGTGGGACTTGTACAGTTAATGTTCGGGCCCTAAGTAATATTGCCAGTCAGTGACCCAGGGATGCAGGTACACAGTTCCTTGAAAATGGCGACACAGTTAGACAGGCTGGTGAAGCTGGTGTTTCGGATGGTTACCTTCATACAAGACATTGGTGCGGCCTCCAAAAAAGCGTTGTTGATCTGTCGGAAGAACTCATCAGGTTCATTTAACTCCTTTAGGGAAGAACATCCGACATTCTGACATGGTCTTGCCAACATGTGAATCCAGACCCACAGCAATATGGCTGACTCTGTGCTATACTCTGGGTAAATACCAGTGGGGCAAAGAATGCCGGTCCAATCAGTAACACCCTCATCCCATGAATTAATAAATAAAAATACATCTGTCCTTCCCTACCTCTGCAAACCCCTCCAGCTGCAGCAATTCAGACTGGCTTTGTAACACCGTTCAGGCCCGGACCACTCTCTGTAACACTCTCACCACCTCCAGCACCTTCACCTCTCCCTGTTCATATCATGTCATTAAACCCTGACAGTGATTCCTCTTTCCATTGCCCTCCCCCCTGCTAGCAGACCCTTTGCAATTCCTTTAAAACTTACTGCTTAAACTCTCTCATTTCAGGATTTAAGTAATTTATGGTAATCGTCTAAGCCTTATAATATGACATGATCCATTTTGTCCTGAGTGAGGGATGGGTGGGAATTTCTTGCTGAGGTTTTGTCTGTTTCAATGGAACGTTCTTTTGTTGTGTGTTTTATACTATTCCTTCAAATGTTTTTTCCATTACCCATTTACAGACAAACGTTTCAGTCTGTTTAGCCTGTTTACCTTGGTCAGTTCTCCTCCCAAACTCATGTCAGTGGCTGTTTTTGTTTCTAGATGTAACGTGTCCTTTCTGTTATTCAGTTTAAAACTTTATATTTCTTTAAACAGCACTTTACCAATTTCGCAGGGGATCTCCCCAGGTGACATTACACACTAAGTTTCATGATACAACGGTCGCTCTGAGATATTTACATTCCTAGTCAGTGCACAATGTGTTATTCAAACAAGCACTGAAAAATATTCTATAATCTCCTCTCCAAATATCACTCTTGTTAGTATGATTATCAAGATTATATGAATATTGAAGTTTCACTAAATTATTACAATGCCTTTATTGAAAATTCCAATGAATTCCTCTTTAATGCAGTGATGAGCAATGAAATGCTGTTCGGTGGCTAAAACTGTTCTGCTGCTTGTGTCTTTTGCAAGTAGGAGCCAGAATTGACATGCAGACTGATCTACTTCATGATCTGCGGCCAAATGCTTTCTCTGTAATGGCTTTGTTCTCCATTATTGTCAGTGTTGCCCATTTTGACTGAATTTCCGCATGGTTGTGAAACATTGAATATTTATGTTCCAAATTTTGTTCGCCCGGTAACCACGTCTCCCTGGTGCCTAAATCTCTTTTATCTCTGTGTCACAAATTAGTCTACCTTGTTGCAGAGACTTTGTCCATTCCAAAAAAAACATAATTTACTCTTTCCCAAAATTTTCTGTCACAAATCGATTCACTAATGTACAGTAAAATTAAAATTTGTGCCTTCCTGTTCCTTTCTGCTTGTCTTCAGCTACAATCCGTGCTGTTCACATGCGTCATATTTTCTATTTGGATTTGGAAACCTCCCTTCACCTGAACCCTCTGTCAGTTTAAAGCTCTGTCCATAAACCTACCGACATGATTGGCCAAGATACTGGTCCCAGCTCAGTTCCACTGGAACCATCCTAATTGATTTTTTAAAAATAAAACATGGTATGGGATGTGGGTATCTCTGGCTGACCTGCCTTGCTTGCCCAGCCCTAGCTGCCCTTACGGTGAGTAACTTGCTTGGCCATTTCAGAGGGTAATTCGGAGGCAAACACTTTGCTGTGGGTATGTCGTGCAGACCACATGGGGATGGGCAGATGTCCTTCTCTGAATGGCAAGTGTTTGGATTTATTGTACATCAGTGTTTGGATTTATAGATTTTCAATTACTATTTTAAAAATAATTTATTTCAAATTCCACCATTTCAGATGATGTGGTTAAAATCTGCCTCTCCTGAACTTTAGCTGAGGTTTGGGATACATGCTCTAGCAACAACATCACTAGGCCGTTACTTTGTCTGCTCACAGGCTATTTATCCCTGAACACTGATACCAGTGCATCATGAAGCTAAACCTGTTTTCCTTCATGATTGTTTGATCCTGATACCTTCCAGCACTCTGGTGATATCACTCAGTCTCTCTCCATGTGTTATCTCTTACTGTGTTGGTCTAATTGCTGCCTCTGTCAGCGTCTCTCACTCTTGCAGCTACTCCAGATCCTGAGCCTGCAGAATTCAGCACTCTAGAGAGACGCAGCAGCACAGGCCAGGGATGGACACTGGGATTTTCCAGATCTCTGTGGGAAACAGTACTATTCTCCATGCGTAACCCTCACTGCATCAGTCTAAGCTCCCATTCTGTCTATTTCTCTGTCTCCTGCAGGTACTCAGGATATTCCTGACTCTATAGATTTCCCAGCTGCCGGGTGTCTCATCCATCACCACATTGAAAATGGTTAGTCAGCCAGACAGACAAAGAGCAGGGAGATCTGGAGCCTTCAATAAATCCTGCAGTGAGGTAAGATCACTCAACATGCATAGAGCAGAGAGCATCCAGTGTTTCCCACTTGCGTCAGCATTGTCCTTCACAGTAACAGGAATATGCTGTCCCTGAAATCTTAATTAATCTCTCTTTTAAAAGAATCCCACTTGCCCGACGTCCGTTTACTTGCAAATAGCCTCCACGAATCAACTTTTTGACAGTTTTGCCTAATAGCTTCTGGACTGCGGCAAGGCCAGTTTCGATCTTTAACTTGTGGACCAGGCCTGTCCTTTTCCATCGCTATTTTCAAACTAATAGAATTGTGGTGACTTTGCCAAAGTGCTGCCCCACAAACACTTCAGCGCCTTTCTCTCCCTTGTTTCCCGAAGGGGAATCAGGTTTCATCCCTTTCTCCAGTCGGAACAGTTGCATACTGACTGAGACAGTTTTCTTGAACACACTGAACAAATTCCTCCCATCCAAGCTGCGAACATTATGGTAGTCCCAGTCTAGGTTTAGAAAGTTAAAATCCCCGACCACTTCAACCCTATCATTCTTACAGTTATCTGAAATCTCCGACATATTTGCTGCTCAATTTCCCGCTGACTACTGCGGGCCTGTTGTACCGTCATATCAAACTGATCATCCAGCCGTATTTCTTCGTTCTACTAATACAGCTTCACTGGGCGATCCCCGGGAATATCTTCTCTCAGCGCTGCAGTAATGTTTTCACTGATCAAAAACACCGATCCCCCTCCTGTCTTGCCTCCCCTTCTATCCTTCCTGTAGCATCGGTCCCGGGAACATTGAGCTGCCTGTCCTGCCCCTCCCTCAGCTGTGTTTCTGTAATTCCTGTGATATCCCTGCCCCATGCTCCCATCCATGCCATGCGTTCATCTGTATAACCTGTTAGGCCTTTTACATTAAAGTAAATGCAGCTTAAGTGATCAGTTTTACCTCATTGCCTGCTGTGCTCTTGCCTGGCTTGTCGATTGAAATGACTCTCTTGAAATTCTGTCCCAGCCTCAACCTTCAGACTGCAGCCTGAGACCATCCCCTCACTGTGGACAACGCCCTCACCTTTCATGTCATCTGCAAACCTACTAATGATACCTTCTGCTTTCACATCCGAGTGATTAATGCCCATAAGGAACAGCAATGGTTCCTGCACAGATCCCTGTGGTACACCCGCTGGGCAAAGGCTTTCAATCACAAAACCAACCCTCCAACAATTTTGGATCCAATTTGCCAACTTGCCTTTGATGCCATGGGCTCTTCCCTTTCGGACCAGCCTTCCACGTGGATCCTTGTCAGAGGCCTTAATGAATTCCATGGAACACACATCATCTGCACTGCCCTCATCAATATCTTCAATCATAATTTCAAAGAAATCTCAGCTGATTTCATCAGACATTATCTTCCTCTTCCAAATCCATGCTGACTATCACGAATCGGTCCCTGCCTTTCCAGTTATTGATCAAACCTGTCCCTCAGAATTGTTCCCAATTCCCCCCCCCCCCCCCCCCTCCACCCCCACTGCTGTCAGACTACCTGCTCTGTAATGACCTGGCCTATCCCTGCTGCCCTTCTTGAATAAAGGAACTACATTAGCGATCCTCCAGTCATTCGGCACTTCACCTGTGGCCAGCAAAGTATTAAATATATCGACCAGGGCCCCAGACGTCTCCTCCCTTACCTTCGCATCCTGGGATACATTTCATTGGGTCCTGGGGATTTCTCCACCTTTATGCCTGTGAAGCTATTTAATACCTCCTCGTTATTGACCTTAACATATTCTCGAACCTCACAATCCCAACTGAAATCCCCATCTACAATGTCTTTTTCCTGTGTGAATACAGATGGGAAGTATTCATTGAAGACATCACCTACTTGTTCTGGCTCCATGCACAGATTGTCCCTTTGGTTTCTCACAGGCCTTCCCCTTTCGCTGGGAATCCTCTTACTCTCACGATGCTGATAAAGTACCTGTGGCTTTTCCACAATCATATCTGCCAAATATATTTCATGACTATTGTTTGTCCCTCATTTTCCACAATCCCCTTGAACTCTCTATACTTGTGAAGAGCTTCACCTGATTTTATTACACTGTACTTTCTTTATCGAACTCACGATATCACTTGATCAGTATTCCCTGGACTTGCTGCCTTTACTATTCACTCTTCAAGGAACACACCGGCCCTGCGTTTTCACTACATCACTTTAAAATACTCCACTTTCCTAATATGCACCCAATTGCAGGGAGTTCCTCCTTGTCTCTGTTTGCCAGATCCTCTCTAATGATCGCAATACTGATGGGAGACTCAGTTGTGAGGGGGACAGACAGGAGACTCTGTGGCTGCAGAAGAGACCCCAGGGTGGTGTGCTGCCTCCCGGGTACAAGGGTCAAGGATGTCTCTGAGTGGTTACTGAATATTCTGAAGGGGAGGGTGAATAGCCAGAGGTATTTGTGCACATAGGTCCACATGACAGAGGTAGACAAAGGGATAGGACCCTGTGAAATGAGTACAGGGAGTTCGGTAATAAATTTAAAAAAAAGGATATTGACGTTAATGATCTCCAGATTACTCCCAGTCCACACGCCAGTGAGGATAGAAAAAGAAATATCGGCCAGATGGATGTGTGGCTGAGGAGCTGGTGTAGGGGGCAGGGTTTCCAGTTCTTAGGTCATTGGGATCTCTTCTGGGGTAGAAGTGACCTGTACCAGGAGGATGGTTTGCACTGGAAGCAGAGGGGCACCAGTATCACTGGAAGGAGATTTGCTCGTGTTACCCAGCAGGATTTAAACTAGTTTGGCAGGGAGTTGAGACTCTGAATAAGACAGGGCCCATCAACTAGTCAGGCCATCGAGAGCAAGTTTCCTATCCAGGGCACAGTTTCGGGAGGGAAAAGACTTTTGGTTTAAAGGGCATTAATTTCAATGCACGAGACCTGACTGGTAAGGGAGACAAGTTCAGACCACGGATTAGCTCTGGGGACTGGGATATTATGGCCATAACAGAAACATGGCTGAGAGAAGGGGAGGACTGGCAGCGCAGTGTTCCAGGATACAGAAGCTACAGGCGTGACAGAAGGACAAGTAAGTGAGGAGGTGGGGGGGGGGGGGGGGAGGGGGGGTTGTCCTTTTGATTAGGGTGAATGTAAAAACAGTGCCGAGAGACAATATTGTTAAGCAGTCCTCAAGTGAGGCCATATTTTTATAAGTTAGAAACAAAAAGGGAATTGACAGTCTGCTGGGATGGTGTTCTCGAACCACAAATAGCTAGCCGGTACGAGAGGAGAAAATGCGCAGTGAGATTGCAGGTTCCTATAAAAATAATAGAGTAGTATTGGATGGAGATTTTAACTTCCCATGGATTTACTGGGTAACCCAGAGTGTAAACGGACCATCCGTGGTGGAATTTGTCAAATATGTCTAAGAAGGTTTCCTAAATCAAGACGTAGTGGGGTCTGTGCGACTCAGGCGGATGCAACACGAGACCTCCCCTCATAAAAAGAGGTCGGCCAAGTGACTGAAGTGTCAGTCGGAGAGCATTCTGGGTCCAGTGACCACAACTGTTTTTGTTTTAAGATAGTTATGGAAATGAGTATACATTAGATTGTAAAGGGGGGAATTGGGTTCCTTAATTGAGTGCAAGACAAACGATTCACAAACAAGGCAAGTTCATTGGGAGACCAAGAGAAGGAATGTATGAAGATTTGAGAACAGCCATAAAGGCGTCATGCTGTGAAGTTATGGAATTGAATACTAGCTCCTACAGGCTGTAACGAACCAAGGTGAAATGTGAGGTGTTACTTAAGCCTGGGTTGTGCTTCATTGGAACATTGCAGTAGCCCAGGACTGAAATGTTAGCATGAGAGCAAGGTAGGTTATTGAAATGGGAAACAATGAGACAGTCAGGGCTCTTCATACAGACAGAGTGGGAGTGTTCCTCAATGCAGTCTCTGTTTGGTCTCCCCAATTTAAAGGAGACTGAATTGTGAGCAGCAATGACAGGAGACTGGATTTAAAGATTACAAGTGAAATGTTGCTTCTTCTGGAAGGTGTGTGTTGGGTTGTTAAGAAATGAGGAAAGAGTAAGCGATCATTTCAAGTGTCCAAATGCATTTCTTCTTACATGTAGACTACATAGTTCCACAACGTGGAGAGAGTAAGTACTACAGGTGCGAGAGGCCAGAGTTAATAAACTTGGAGCTGGATAAACACAGCAGACCAGACAGAATCAGAGGAGCAAAAAGGCAATATTTTGATCTTGGACCTTTTATCAGGACTGGCGAGGGGGAGGGGAGCCCAGAAATCGAGCGATGGGATATGGAAGGGCGAGGTGTAAGCATGATGGTGCTGCATACATGCAGGTATGAGCTTACTGTGATTGGTCAGTGGGGAGGTTGGAGCAGATATGTGAGTGAGAAGGTGGGTCTGGTCAAGGAGAAGGGACATGGGATAAGGCAGCGTGTGGAGGGATTTTGATGTTGCTCCTGTCAATATTGAGGTCATTGGGCTATCAGTTCCAAAGGTAAACTCTCAGATGGTGTTCCTCTGACAGTGGACCGGCTGAGGATGGGCATGTCCACGGACGAGTTGGAGGGAGAATTAAAATGGAAGGTAACGGTATGGTTGTTGTGTTCAGAGCACTGGTGCTCCATACAGAGCCTGATCCTGCCCCACCAAGCACGTCTCCAACTCCCGATGTGGTCTCCACTCTATCAGGGAGACCAAAGGGAGATTCAGGGATATATTCATGGAGCATCTGCTCTCTGCACGCTTTAACCAACCCGACATTCCAGTTGCCATTCATTTCAGTTACTGGCTCACACCCATCCACCCCCCCTTGCTCATCCAGCGACACGTCCATCCTTGGCCTCCTCTACTGTCAGATTGAGGGCAAATAGAAACTAGGGAACACAACATGATCTTTCAGCTTGAGAGCTTACAGTTCACTGGTCTCAATACTGACTTCACTGCATTCAAAATCTCTCCACTCACAGTCTTATTCCATGCTCCCCTTCCCTGACCTGACCCAAGCAGTCCATCTTCCTCTTCGCATATCCGCTGCACCCTTCCCACTGACCAATCACATTATCACCCTACTTGCATCCCCTATCGTCATCCCATCTACGCTTACCTCAGCCCCACGTCCGTCCCTCTATTTACTTCCCGGCTCCCCTTCCCCCGGCCCAATCCTAATGAAGTATTTCAGCCTGAAACGTTGACTTTCCTGTTCCAAGGATGCTGTCTGACCTGCTGTGCTTTTTCAGCTTCATATGTATTGCTATATCCGCAGCAACAGATTTTATTATGCTTTTTATGCATTTTATTTTAGTCTGTTTACTGACAAGCTTATCTCAACATTCTCACTACAGGGTCAAGGAAACAGTCTCTTTTCACGAATGCACCTGTCCGCTTCGAAATGATTTCCTTTGTTTTAACCGTACTTTACAGTCTGCTGTTCGCAATAGCATTGTAAATTTAACTCTTGTTATGCTGTAGCTTAATCACACCACGCCCAATATACTTCACACCTTCCTTGTTCTTATACTCCACACATCTATTCATAAACGTAAGGATCCATTAAGTCCTTCTATACAACAGTTTCAACTTGCCTGACCATTTGTAATTTCCAGTCTTTTGTCCCTCTCTCCTTACATTTACCAGTCCTCCCTCACTCTAAAATTTCCTGAAAGATCACCAGCAATGCCTCCACAATCACCTTCGGCATCTCTTTAGAACTACGGTGTGTTCTCCAACTGGTCTCGCTGATTGATCCAACTTCATCTTCCCCGGTTCCTCCTTCTGGGTGGTCACTGTACTCACCTCTACTCTCTGACTGCCTTGAAGTTCTGACATTTTGCTGGTGTCTTTCACTGTTAAGGTTGTTGTAATGTATTCAATTCCTCTGCCATTCCATTGCTTCCCATAACTATTCAAGCTTCATTTTCCAACATTCCTTTGTTTGTTCTTTACTCCCTGTCTTCCTTGGTATATGTCTAAAAATCTCTTTCAATGTTCTATTACATGATTAACAAGCGTAATATCAGATTTCACCCTCTCCTCCCATTTGCTGTTCTTAGTTATCCGTGCTGGAAGTTATAGGCTTTGTAATCGTCTAGATTCCCAATAATCTTCACCACATTGTGCGCATTTTCTTTTACTTTTATGCTGTCCCTGAGTTCGTTATCATGCACGGCTGCCTTGACTTTCGCTGAATATCTATCTTCTTACTTGGGATTAATTTCTGATGTGCTGCTGAATTATCTCCAGAAACTCCTGTCCTTGCTGCTTCACCATATTCCCGTGCACAGCTCCCCTTCCGACTAACTCTGGCCAACGCCACCCTCATGTCTTTTTTGTTACATTACTCAATTATAAGCCACCTCATGCAAAAGTGAGCATTAGATGTAAACTGAAGGAGGGAGGTTTGAGACATTGAACACGAAGAACGATTGGAGGATTTATTAACTAGATGGAAAGACAGTGACAGAGAGAGAGAATATGGACGTGGAGATGTAAAAATAGGGAAGTCTACATGATTGATAAAATTAGATGTGCTTCCGTATTTGGTTTGACAATTCCTTTGTGCTGTGGTCCTTTGTACAGTATATGTGCAACAGATTAATCTGGTGAAATCCTGGATTTGATGCCAGAACTTTTATCTCCATCAATATGACAGACACCAACTGTTGACAGAACCCAGCATATGTTTCCTGGTAGAAAGTGGATTAACTGAAACAAGTTGGAACACCAGAAGCAGGAACTTATAACATCTGAGGAGAAACGAAAGTGTTCATAACGACGATTACGCCATTTTATACTGAACTGATTTATATCTCAATATTCCGTCTATCTCAAAACCTGTCCACTCCCACCTTCACAATATCCCCAGTCTTCACTTCTGCCTCAACACTGCTTCTGAATAAACCATCATCCACACCTTTCCATTTACTTCTGGCAACTCTTCTCGTTACACATATTTTGATCACAAACGTTTTCTTACCTCGACATGGACCTATGCCAGGTGCAAAGTGTGAAGTCAGTTTGATACTAAAATGAATTTCAGTATAACCTGTAACCTCACACGAGGGAGAGGATTGTGCTGTCAGTGACCGGGAAGTGACAATTTCATTGAACTGTCTTGATTCGGGAACTTTCTGAGCAGAAGTGGGTGTCACGTCCATCATCTCCCAATTGCAGTGTTCCAACGTCTTCACACAGTGACGGAATCCATCTCTTCCTGCTGCTGAGGGTAATACCTTCGTGCTGTCTCCATAATGGAAGGTACTGAAAATCTTCTACATATAATATGGGACAGATTGACTGGTGAAAATAAAAGCATGATTAGAAGTAATAAAGTGAACTTACTCAAAAACAAATTGAATTTAGATTAGATTAGATTAGATTAGATTACAGTGTGGAAACAGGCCCTTCGGCCCAACAAGTCCACACCGACCCGCCGAAGCGAAACCCACCCATACCCCTACATTTACCCCTTACCTAACACTACGGGCAATTTAGTATGGCCAATTCACCTGACCCTGCACATCTTTGGATGGTAGGAGGAAACCGGAGCACCCGGAGGAAACCCACGCAGACACGGGGAGAACTTGAAGGTTGGCAAGTTACTGCACCAAATGAGTTCCATCCGAGTTTTCAGGGAAGTGGAATTACAGCAAGTAAATGAGTTATAGAGTCATACAGGACAGAAACAGACGCTTCGGTCCAACCAGTCCATGCTAAGTATTCCAATTCCAAACTAACTTAGTATAACCTGCCCGCGGTTGGCCCATATCCGTACAAACCTTTCCTATTCATGTACTTATCCAAACGTCTTTTAAATGTTGTAACGACAAGAAAGAAGTATTGATGACCCTACAAATTTCTTTAGACTCTGGAATTTCTCGTTCCCGCAGACTGGAAAGTAGTTATTGTAATCCTAAATATTTAAAACCAGTGTGGGAGGTAAAACAAAAAAGGTACCTTGATGTTAGGTCTGAGGAAAATATTAGAACCTTTTATGAGAAATTTTATAACTCGACACTTGGGAAGCCTTGATGTGACTTGGTACAGTCAGCTTAGACTGAGAAACCGGAAATCATCGTTGAGAAACCTGTGGTGTTTGTGTTAGTTGATACATCCACAAAAGAGAACCAGTGGGAGTGGTGTATTTGAATTTGCAGAATACGTTTTTTACATTGTTGCTAACAAGTGAGCAAAGGAAGTTAGAGTTCATTGGTAAGATGCAGACGGGGTGATCAGGATATACCACTTGGATTGAGAATTGGTCAGTGGAAGCAATGTTGAGCTTCTTGCACTTTTATGGATTGAAGGCAGTTACTCATGGGACATCACAAGTTTCGGTGTTTAAACCACAATAATTTGCAAGGCATAGAAATGATTTGGATGTGAGAAATAAACAGCATGCATCTCATTTTGTATTGATTAAATAGTACAAGGTTGAGAAGTGTTGTTTTTCAAAAGGACCTGAAAGTCCTTGATCATGAGTCACCAAAAATAGCACATCCAAGACCGTAAGTATTAGCAGCTTATATAGTATGCTGCCTTTCATTGTAATATGATTCAAGTGCATAAGTAAAGCCGTCTTCCCGTATTTGTAGGGCTTGATGAGAGAGTATTTGGGGCACTGTGAAGAGGTATGATCTCCTTTGTAAGGCACGATCGCATTAACACAGACACAACTCAAGCAAGTATTAGCAGGCTAATCCATGAGGTGATGAGTCCATGAGGAGACAGTGATGTAACTGAGTATTTAATCTGTCGTGCTAGGAGACAAAGAGGAATGATTGCGCTGAAACGTGAGGGTTAGCGACGATCACATATTTCTAAAAGAGACACTGTTAGGGTGAGAAATAATTAATTTATTAGATTTATTGTCACATGTGCATAAGTCCAGTGAAAGCTTTATTTGCGAGCAGTACAGGCAGATGACAGTAAGCAAGGACACACAGATCACAGGGTGGAAAATAAATTTGGGCAGAGTAAGGCGTGCAGGTTACCATGCGCAGGACATTCAAAAAAACATGATTAACATGAACAAGCTCATCATTATTTGGGGTTACAGAGTCCATTCATCAGTCTAACATAGCATACTTTATGTGCCTGAATGATCTCTCCCCACATTAATGTGCCGTTGGCATGAGGTCCTACAAGAAAAAAATAGGGAGTTAGGAGCCAACTTAACAAAGTAGGACCACGGAGGTAGTAATCTCAGGAATGCTACCAGTGTCAAGTGCTAGTCAGCGTAGGAATGATCGAATAATCAGGAAGAATGTGTGTCTTGAGAGATGGTGCAGGAAGGAGGGCTTCCGATGTTTGGGATATTGGGACCGGTTCTGGGGGAGATGGGACTATTACAAATTGGACGGTCTACATCTGGTAGATGGTCAACATCGACATTGTGGAGCCAATGTTAGATGGAGTGCATTTACTAACACTGTTGGGAAGGGTTTGAACTAATGTGGCAGGGGATCAGGAAACAAATCTGTTTGGTGAACAGAAAGGAGGTAGTAACTAAAGCCTAAGTAATTAGATAATGAAATCAGCATAACTGAGGGGAAGAGAAGGCAGGAAGCGGAGGATGAACACAGAGGGACTTATAGTTTTAATGCAAGAAGTATAGTAGGTAAGGCAGATGAACTATGGCTTGGAATAGTTCCTGGGAATATAATGTTATTGATGTTACTGAGACTTGTTTGAGGGAATGGCGTGATTGGCAACTAAATATCCCAGGACATTAATGCTTCAGGCGGGGTAGAGAGGAAGGGAAAAGGGGTGGATGACAAACATCACTGGTCAAAGAAGATATCACAGCTGTGCTGAAGGAGTGCACCATGGAAGATTCGAGCAGTGAGGCAATATGGGCAGAGCTCAGAAATAGTAAGGGTGCAGTAACAATGCTGGGATTGTACTACAGGCCTCCTGACACCGATCAAGGTACAAATGTGTAGATAGATCACAGAAAGATGTAGGAGCAACAGGATGGTGGTGATAGGAGATTTTAATTTTCCCAACATTGACTGGGATTCACTTAGTGTTAGAGGTGTCGATGGAGCAGAATTTGTAAGGACCATCCAGGAGCATTTTCGAGTGCAGTGTAGAAATAGGTCAACTCGGGAAGCGGCCATGCAAGACCTGGTGTTGGGAACTGAGCTCACTCAGGCGGTGGAAGTTACAGTGGGGGATTACTTTGGGAATAATGATCACAATTCCTTTAATTTTACAGTAGTCATGGAGAAAGATGAGAGTGGTCCTAAAGGAAGTGTGCTAAACTGGGGGAAGGCCAACTAGAGCGAAATTCGGCAAGAGCTGGGGAACGAGGATTGGGAACAGCAGTTTGAAGAGAAATCCGTATTTGATATGTGGGAGGCTTTTGGAAAGAGGTTAATTAGTGTTCGGGAGGGGAGATATGTTCCTATGGAAATTATGGATCGAAATGGAAAGGTTGGGAAATCATGGATGACAAGTGATATTGTGAGACGAGATAAATGGAAAAAGAATGTGTACATAATATCTAGATGAGTGAAGATATAGGAAGCCTTGGAAGAATATTGTGAATGTAGGACCAATCTGAAGTGAGGAATTAAGAGGGCGAAAAGGGGTCATGAGATATCCTTAGCCAGCAGGATTAAGGAAAACCTTAAAGCTTTTTGGTCATATATAACGAGCAAGAGGGTAGCTAGAGAAAGGGCTCACTTAAGGACAAAGTAGAAAAGATATGCTTGGAGGCAGAGAAATCGGGAGAGATTCTTAATGAGTACTTTGCATCAGTATTCACCAAGGAGAGGGGCTTGGTAGATGTTTGATTAGATGGTTAGATCTTTGATTACACTTGGTCAAGTCTGCGTAAGGAAGGAGGAAGTGTTGTGATTTCCAAAAGACATCAAGAAGGATAAGGCCCCAGGTCTGGATGGGATCGAACCAAGGTTACGGAAAGCGAGAGAGGAAGTAGCTGAGGCTTTAACAGATATTGTTGCAGCTTCCTTGAACACGGGGGAGGTCCCTGGGGAATGGAGAATTGCTAATGGCGTCTCCTTGTTTAAGGAATAATCCAGCAAATTACAGACCTGTGAGCCTGACATCAGTGGTAGGGAAGCTACTGGAGAAGATACTGAGGGAATGGATATATACCCATTTGGAATAAAATGATTTCTCAGTGCTAGGTAGCATGGTTTTCTGCAGGTAAGGTAATGGCTTACAAACTTAATATAATTGTTTGAAGAGGTGACAAAGTTGATTAATGAGGGAAGGGATATAGATGTCATACAGATGGACTTTAGTAAGGCGTTCGATAAGTTTGAGGAGAAAGTGAGGTCTGCAGATGCTGGAGATCAGAGCTGAAAATGTGCTGCTGGAAAAGCGCAGCAGGTCAGGCAGCATCCAGGGAACAGGAGAATCCAAGAATGGCTTATGCCCGAAACGTCTATTCTCCTGTTCGATAAGTTTCCCCATGGTAAGCTGATGAAGAAGGTGAAATTGCATGGGTGGTCTAGCTAGATGGATAGAGAACTGGTTAGGCAACAGGAGACAGAGGGTAATATTGGAACGGAGCTTCTCAAAATGGAGATCTGTGACTAGTGGTGTCCCACAGGGGCCCTTGCTGGGACATTGTTTTTTGTGGTATACATAAATGATTTGGAGGAAGGTGTAGCTTGTTTCATTAGCAAGTTTTCAGGTGACACGAAGATTGGTGGAGTAGCAGACAGTGAAGGGGACTGTTCGAGAATACAGCAGAATATAGGTAGAATGGAGAGATGGGCAGAGAATTGACAGATGGAGTTCAATCTGGACAAATATGAGGCGATGCATTTTGTACGATCAAATCCAAGAGCGTACTATACAGTAAATAGAAAAGTATTGGGGAAAATTGATGTACAGAGACATCTAGGTGTTCAGGTCCATTGTTCCCTGAAGGTGGCAAGGCGATCAGTAGAGTGGTGAAGAAGATGTGCGGCATGGTTTCCTCCATTGGACCGGGTATTGAATATAAGAGTTTGCAGGTCGTGTTACAGTTGTATAAGACTTTAGTTCAGCCACGTTTGGAATACTGCATACAGTCTGGTCGCCACACGAGCAAAACGATGTGGATGCTTTGGAGAGTGTGCAGAGTAGGTTCACCAGGATGATGCCTGGTATGTAGGGTGCCAGCCATGAAGAGAGTGAACAAATTAGGATTATTTTCATTAGATAGACGGTGGTTGAGGTGGAACCTAATCCTTGGATGGCGAGGGATATTGAGGATCTGTTAAGGACAATAAAGAAGGCATACATTGGGTTTTCGATATCGGGCTAAAGTCAATCCTTAGATGACTAAACAAAGTGTAGAAGCACCATTAAGAGGGGAATAAGAAGCCCCAAAACATGACTTGGATCTCTCAGAAAAGGTGAAAGATAATCCCAAGAGGTTCTCTCGCCATATTAAGAGTAGAAGCGTGACTCAGGATAGAATAGGTCCCCTTCCTGATAAGCATGGCTGTGCTTGTGTGGAATCACCAGGAGGTGGGGGGAATTGTTTAATGAATATTTCTCCTCCATGTCTACTCAGGAGCAAATGATGCATACTAAGGAAATAAGGAAAAGAAGTGGGAATGTTTTGGCCCGCATACATATTACCAGAGTGGAGGTATTTGCTACCTTAAAGCACAATAAGGTGATTAAATCCCCTGGGCAAGAACATTTCCATCCTCGGATGTTATGGGAGTCTAGGGAAGTACTTGCAGAGGACTTTGCACAGATATTTGCTTCATCGTTTGCCACTGGAGTGGTTCCATTGTTTAAGAAAGGTTGCAAAGACAAGCCAGGGAGCTCTTAGTCAGTGAGCGGAACGTCAGTGTTAGGCAAGATATTGGAGACGATAATGAGAGACAGGATGAACCAACATTTGTAAATGCAAGGTCTGATTAGAAATAGTCAGCATGGATTTGTGTGCGGGAAATCATGTCTGACAAAACTTTTAAATTGTTTCAAAGAGATTACCGCGAGAATGGATAAGGGTAGGACAATGGATGATCTGTATACGGACGTTAGTAAGACGATTGACAATGTCCCATAAGGCAGGTTAGTCAGTGGGTTTAGGTGACATGCGATCCAGAGAGAGCTAGCTAATTGGATTCAAAATTGGCTCGATGGTAAGAAGCAGAGGGTGATGGTTGAAGATTGTTTCTCAGACTGGAGGTCTATAACTAATGGTGTGCCACAGGTGTCGGTGCTCAGACCTTTGTTATTTGTTATTTACATAAATGTTCTGAATGTGAATATACAAGGCATGTTAAGGCCATAAGACATAGGAGCAGAAATTGAATTATTCAGCCCATCGAGTCTGCTCCACTATTCAATCATAGCTGGTAAGTTTCTTAACCCCATTCTTCTGCTTTCTCGCCCTAACCCTTGATCCCCTTGACAATCAAGAACCTGTCCATCTCAGTCTTATATGTACTCATTAACGTTCCTTCTGTGGCATTGAATTCCATGGATTCACCACTCACTGGCTGAAGACGTTTCTCTTTATCTCCGTTCTAAAAGCTGTTCCATTTACTCTAAGGCTGTGCCCTCAGGTCCTAGTCTATTCTACCAATGGAAACATCTTAACAACATCTATTCTGTCCAGACTATTCAGTATTCGGTAGGTTTCAATTATGTCCGGACTATTCAGTATTCGGTAGGTTTCAATTAGATCTCCCCTCATCCTTCTAAAATCCATTGAGTAAAGATCCAGAGTCCTCAACGTTTCCTCATATGTCAAGCTTTTCTTTCCTGGGACCATTCTCGTGAAACTCCTATGAACACGTTCCAAGGCCAGTACATCTCTTCTGAGATACAGGGCCCAAAACTGCACAACATATTCCAAGTACTCTCAAGAAGATTACTGCATTTATGGATGATACAAAATTAGGAGGTATCGCTGATAGCGATGAACGTTATCAGAAATAATAGAGGGATTTTAATCTGATGGGGAAGTGAGCTGAGGATTGGCAACTACAATTAAATACAAATAAGTGGGAGGTGTTACACTTTGGAAAGTAAAACAAAGATAGGGCTAATACAGTAAATTTTTAGGTTCTGAGGAGTGTTGTGGAACAGAGGGATCTCGGACCACAAGTCCATATTTCACTGAAAGAGGCATCACGGGTAGAATGGGCGGTAAAGAAGGCATTTAGCATGCTGGCCTTCATCGTTAAAAATATTGAATATAGGAGTTGGGACATTATGTTACCATTCTGTAAGTCGTTGGTGAAGCCACATTTGGAGTATGGTGTACAGTTTTGGTCATCCTATTAACCTGAAAAGAGTGCAAAGAAGTTTTACAAGGATGTTGTCAGGACTAATAGGCCAGCGATATAAGGAGGGATGGGCCAGGTTCGGATATCATCCCTTGGAACGTAGGAGAATGAGGGGGTGTTTTTATGGAGATGCATAATATCATGGATAGGAAGAATGCGTAGAGTCATTTTCCCAGAGATGAGGGACTGAAAACTACAGGGCATAGTTTTATGGTGAGAGGGTAAAGATTTAAGAAGGACCTGAGGGACAACTTCATTATGCAGAGAATGTTTTTGAAATGGAATGGGCTGCCAGAAAAAAATGGTTGAGGCAAGTACAATAGCAACATGTTGAAAAATGAAGTGATACATAGATGGGAACGGATGAGAGCGATATGGTTCAAATGTGGGCAATTGGAATTAGTTGAGTGGGCAGCATGGTCAGCACGGACCAGGTTTGGGCCAAAGGGCCAGTTTCCATGCTCGATCACTCTATGACTCAATGACACTCCATTTAAGTCAGTGACACAGTGACACTCCGGCTTACACCAGCCCACATCACGTCACTGTCAGGGGGCACTCTGGGCTACATCAGCTCACACCATGTCACTGTCAGGGGGACACACCGGGCTACAACAGCCCACAGCATGTCACTGTCAAGGGAACACTCTGGGATACACCATCCCACACCATATTGCTCTCGGGGGACACTCGTGGATAGAGCAGCCCACATCATCTCGCCATGCAGGGGCTTCTATCATTTGATTGTCGTAGGTGAAGATGTTAACTACCTGCTTGGAAATGTTGTCTATGAGGTCAGTAATCCCCATCATACACTTTCCCTTTACCCTGCACAAGCCCGACCCTCTTTGCCGTGTAGGTAGTCGAGGACATACCAGTTTTGCTGAGGAGATAGACGTAATTCTAAGAGCATGTCCTTACCTCCTGCTAAGTCGAAGCGATCTCCTTGCCCAATCGGGTTAGACCACAAATAAGATAGTTTCAATTTTGATGTCTAATCATTCCTGCAGATCCTCCTCAGGAAAAGGTACTGAGAAATGTATAAGCCAGAAACGGTGCTTTACTGTAACCCAAAGCCATACCACCCCTGCAATGTGCGCAGAATACAGGTCAAAGTGAACGTTTAGTAGGGAAACCCCAGCCCCATTCCCAGGTAGTTGGCCAGGGAACAGAAGTTATGAAAACTGCCCCTAAAGCTACATCACAAGGATTACCAATTTCATTACGAACAATGAAGACAGTCGCTTTGTCTTGGCTGACAAAAATAATATCCGGGTTTAGTTTAGATAATGGAGGGGGCTTCCCAATATTAAGCAGGCCTGTCTTTGTGACTACCCTGAAAGTATGGGTAGTCCATAGCTGCTAAATATGGTCGCCCTGGGCTCTTAGGGTGAAAGCTGCTCAATAGAAAGTGGTGGGTCTTTCAGTAAGAGATGTGATTATTGTCCCAGACTGGTTCCTTCCATCCCACAATTGAGAAGATGGAGGTGCTGTTAGGGGTCTCATAGTAAGGTGTGTGCCATTAAATACCACAAAGAGCCTGAATATCCACAATAACAGAGACACACTCCTCCAGTAGGCATATGCATGAGATGAGAGGCGCCACAGGGAAGCAGTAGCAGTTGGTACATTGGACCAAGGCACATGGAATACAAATAGTCACATTCAAATAAGTGCATCTCCATCCTGTTGTAACAAATTGGATAGACTTCCCAGGACTTATTCTAGGAATTCCACAGGCTAGCAGGTGGGGATAAGTAATAATCAAAGGAAAGATTATATCCGATAAATGCCGAACAGCTATTCCATACTCAGTAGTCGGGATCCAGGAGGAGGAAAGGGTTCAAAGAGCCCTTTGCTGATGTGAGAGCGTAACAGACGACTTCATGCTGGCTGAATATTTTATGATGATTTTGCAAAAGCAAATTGTTAGTGAAGGACGACATTTCTCCCTTTCTCTTTTGCGACGTGCCGATTTAGGCCTCATTGAGTAGAGACAACACTTACCAGGAACACCGAAAGGACAACTGAAATCAAACTGGCACAAAACACCTTGACAGGGTGAAGACCATTCAGACATATTCTGTAAATGAACTGTCCGCTTTTCTTGGTGCAGTTGACCATTGCGGCAGTCATTCTTGGTAACATTCCATGCATCGAAGGATTCAGTTTCTCTGGCACATAATGACATCATTTCAGCTTGAACGGTACACAGTTTCTGGGTGTTCAGGATCACACGGGTAAACAACCCCCTCTTCAGCACTAATGCCGGCGACGAGTCCACATAACATGGTAAGTTCGATCTTCATCATAATGGTCGTTGTGCATTAAGGATTAGGGTATGTAAAACAGAAGAAGAATTACGATTTGAAACATGTAGCTATATAAAGGTAGTCTGGTTTGTTACCAACTGATTCCGGTTCGTCTTCCAGTTCCCCATTGTCTCCATCTCCATCATCACCACCCCCACAATCCACACCCCACCCCGGAAGCGGCTCATCTAATGATCTTGGAATGATGAAGTTGAACCCAGGCTGAATGCCCGGTGACCTTAACAGCAGTTAGGCTGGTGAGGAGAACCTGGAAGGGCCCTTGACATTGAGGTTGGAGGCTGCGGCTTGTCCAAATCATAATGAGAATAAAAGAGTTAGGACATTCAACAATTGGGATATTGTTGAGGAAGGGGAGTTTCTCATAAGCAGCACAGACCTTAGAGTGAAGACCTCACAAAACATTGGTCAAAGAAAGAACACAGAAGGACATATCCTCAGTCATGTGTTTGAAAGGAATAGGGGAGGAAGCATCATTCCAAGGCGAGATGACAGCTCTACATTCGATGACTTCGGCTGGGGACAAGCGAATTTTCCCCACAGGAGATCATTGTAGGTGGAACAATACCACCAGCGCCACTTAACGCAGGAAAGACCTGTCTCAGAAGTCCATTTGGTAAGTTTAGTTTTCAGAGTCTGGTCACCATGTTCCACGAGCCCTTCAGCCTGTGGGCAATAAGCACAATGAAGTTGGTGGTGGATCCCAAAATAAGAGCATAATTCCTCATTAATATCTCCAATAAAATGGGTTTGGGGGGCATTGTCAGAAAGTAGACAAAAGCAAATACCAAAGCAGGTAATAATCTCCTGGAGTAAAATATTTACAACAGTTTTAGCAGTAGCGTTGGAAGTGGGGTAAGCTTCAACCCATCTCGGAAAAGAAAATCAACAATGACCAAAGCATACTTATAGTGCTGACACCTTTGCAACTCAATGGAGTCTTTAAACATCTTTTGCAGTTGGCATTAGTTGGCAGAGGTCGACTCACCCTTGTCAGAAAACATAGAACATAGAAAGTACAGCACTGAACCGGCTCTTTCACCCACGATGTTGTGCCGAGATTTAGACCTAATGTAAAATATAATAACAATCGACGCACCCCTCAACTCACTGCTATCCATGTGCATGTCCAGCAGTCGCTTACATGTCCCCTATAACTCTGCTTCCACCACTACCACTGGTAACGCATTCCATGCATTCACAGCTCTCTGTGTAAGAGAAACCTACCTCTGACATCTCCTTTATACCTTGCTCCTAATATCTTCAAACTATGAGTTCTTGTACCAGTCAATCCTGCCCTGGGGAAAATTCTCTGGCTATTGACTCTATCTATTTCTCTCATTATTTTGTACACCTCTATCAGGTCTCCTCTCTTCCTTCATCTCTCCAGAGAGGAAAGTCCGAGCCTACTCAACCCTTCTTCATAAGGCAAGCCCTCCAGTTCGAGTAGCATCCTGGCAAACCTTCTTTGCACCCTCTCCCAAGCCTCTTTATCTTTCCTATGGTAGGGCGACCAGAACTGGACACAATATTTCAAGTATTGCCTCACCAGGGACTTGCAGAGCTACAGCAAAACCTCACGGCTCTTAAACTCTATCCCCCTGTTAATGAAAGCCAAAACACCATATGCTTTCTTCATAACCCTACCCACTAGTGTGGCAACTTTGAGGGATCTATGGACTTGCACACGCAAATCCCTCTGTTCCTCCACACTGCCAAGAATCCTGTCTTTAATCCTATATTCAGCATTGGAGTTCCAAAATGCATCACTTCGCATTGATCCAACTTGAACTCAATCTGCCATTTCTCAGCCCAACTCTGAATTCTGTCTATGTCGCGCTGCAGCCTGCAGTAGCCGTTTATACTATCAACGACACCTTCAAGCTTTGTGTCATCTGCAAATTTACTAACCCACCCCTCAACCTCCTCATCCAAGTCATTTATAAAAACTACAAAGAGCAGAGGCCCAAATACAGAGCCCTGTGAGACGCCACTCCAACACTGTTGTCCAGGCAGAATACTTTCCATTTACAGCCACTCTCTGCCTTCTGTCAGCCTGCCAATTCTGTGTATATCTGTTTAATGCCTGGAAACAGAGTGTTGAGGAGGGTTGTCTGTGTATGTCTGATTAATGGTCGGTGATAGGGTGGTGGTGCAGGATTGTGTTTGTTTTTCTGCATATATCTGTTTAATGACAGGAGACAGACTGGTGGTGGTCGAAGGCTGCGTGTGTGTATTTCTGTGTATATCTGCTCAATGGAAGGATATCAGGGTGGTGGTGGAGGGTTGTGCGTGTGTGTTTCTGTGTATATCTGTTGAATGGCAGGAGATAGGGTTGTCGTGGAGGGGTGTGCGTGTGATTCTGTGTATATCTATTTAAGGGCTGGAGACAGGGTGGTGGTAGAGGGTTGTGTGTGTGTGTGTGTGTCTTTCTGTGTATATCTGCTCAATGGCAGGAGAACAGGGTGGTGGTGGAGGGTTGTGTGTGTGTGTTTCTGTGTATAGCTGTTTAATGGCAGGAGACAGGGTGGTCATGGGGGGATTGTGTGGGTGTTCCATCATATATCTGCTCAATGGCAGGAGGCACGTTGTTCATGGAATGTTGTGCGTGTGTGTGTTTCTGTGTATATTTATTTAATGACAGGAAACAGGGTGGTGGTGGAGGATTGTGTATGTATGTGCGTTTCTGTGTATACCTGTTTAAGGGCAGGAGACAGGGTGATGGTTTAGGGTTGTGTGCGTGTTTCTGTGTATATGCATGTGTGTTTCTGTATATATCTGCAGTAGGCAGGGTGTTCGTGGATGGTTGTTGTGTACATTTCCTTGTATAACTGCTTGATGACAGGAGACAGGGTGGTCAAGGAGGTCTGAGTGAGTGTGCGTGTGTGTTTCTGTGTATATGTACTTAATGGCACGAGACAGTTTGGTGTGTGGGTTTGTTTATGTGTATATCTGTCCTATGGCAGGAGGCAGGATGTTCATGGAGTGTTGTGTATGTGGGTGTTTCTGCGTATATCCTTTTATTGGCAGGAGACAGGGTGGTGGAGGGTAGATGTCTGTGTTTCTGTGTCCATGTGCTTACTGATAAGAGACAGTGGTGGTGGAAGTTTGTGTGTGTGTGTGTTTCTGTGTATATCTGTTTAATGCTGGTAGACAGAGCGTTGGTGGAGGGTTGATTATGTGCGGTTTTTTCTGTGTCTGTCTGTTTAATGCTGGTGTTAGGGTGATGATGCAGGTTTGTTTATGTTTTCTGTATGTATCTGCTTAATGACAGAAGACAGACTGGTGGTGGTGGAGGGTTGTGTGTGTCTGTTTCTGTGTGTATCTGATTAATTGCAGGAAACAGAGTGGCGGTGGAGCGTTCTGTATGTATGTGTGTTTCTGTGTATATCTGTTTAAGGGCAGGAGACAGGGTGGTGGTATAGGGTTTTGTGCGTGTTTCTGTGTGTATCTGTTTTAAGGGCTGGAGAGAGTGTGGTGGTGGAGGGTTGTGCGTGTGTGTTTCTGTATATATTTGATTAACGGCAGGAAACAGGGTGGTGGTCGAGGAATGTGTGTGTGTATGTGTGTTTGTGTATATATTTGCTTAAAGGCAGGAAACAGGGTGGTGGTGAAGAGTACAGTGTCTGTGTTTCTGTGTCTATGTGCTTACTGGCAGGAGACAGGGTGGTGGTGGAGGGTTGTGGAAGCATGTGCGTTTTTGCATATATCTGTTTAAGGTCAGTAGGCAGGGTGTTCGTAGAACATAGAACATAGATCATTACAGCCATTCGGCCTTCAATGTTGCGCTGACCTGTCTTACCAATCTGAAGTCCATCTAACCTACACTATTCCATGTACATCCATATGCTTGTCCAATGACGAATTAATGTATTTAAAGTTGGCGAATCTACTATCGTTGCAGGCAAAGCATTGCCATACCCTTATTACTCTCTGAGTAAACAAACTACCACTTACATCTGTCCTATATCTGTCACCCCTCAATTTAAAGCCATGCCCCCTCGAGCTCGCTGTCACCATTCTTGGAAGAAGGCTCTCTCTGTCCACAATATCTAACACTCTGATTATATGTCTCTATTAAGTCACCGCACAACCTTCTTCTCTCCAATGAAAACAGCCTCAAATCCCTCAGACGTTCCTCGAAAGACTTTCTCTCCATACCAGGCAACATCCAGTAAATCTCCTCTACACCCATTCCAAAGCTTTCACATCCTTCATATAATACGGTGACCAGAACTGTACACAATATTCCAAGTGCAGCCGCACCAGAGTTTTGTACAGCTGTAGCATAACCTCGTGGTTCCAGAACTCGACCCCTCTGTTAAAAGCTAAAACACTGTATGCCTTCTTAACAACCCTGTCAACCTGGGTGGCAATTTTCAAGGATCTGTGTACCTGGACACCGAGATCTCTCTGCTCATCTACACAACCAAGAATCTTACCATTAGCCCAGTACTTTGCATTCCGGTTACTCGTACCAAAGTGAATCACCTCACAGTTGTCCACATTAAACTCCATTTGCCACCTCTCAGCCCAGCTCTGCAGCTTATCTATGTCTCTCTGTAACCTACAACATCTTTCGTCACTATCCACAACTCCACCGACCTTAGCGTCGTCTGCAAATTTACTAACCCACACTTCTACTCCCTCATGCAGGCCGTTTATAAAAATGACGAACAGCAGTGGACCCAACACCGACCCTTGCGGCACCCCACGAGTAACTGGACTCCAGGCTGAACATTTTCTATCAACCACCACACTCTGTCAACTTTCAGCAAGCCAATTACTGATCCAAACTGCTATATCTCCCACAATACCTTTCCTCCACATTTTGAACAATAGCCTACTGTGGGGAACCATATCAAACGCAATGCTGAAAACCAGTTCCACCACAAAACACACCAGATGGCCTCCTTGTTTAGAGACCGCAATTTCCCTTCCCACGTGGTTAAAGATGCCCTCCAACGTATCTCGTCCACATTCCGCAACTCCGCCCTCAGACATAACCCCCTCAAACGTAACAAGGACAGAACGCCCCTGGTGCTCACCTTCCACCCTACCAACCTTCGCATAAACCAAATCATCCGCAGACATTTCTGTCACCTCCAAAAAGACCCTACCAACAGGGATATATTCCCCTCCCCACCCCTTTCCGCCTTCCGCAAAGACCGTTCCCTCCGTGACTACCTGGTCAGGTCCACGCCCCCCTCCAACCCACCCTCCCATCCTGGCACTTTCCCCTGCCATCGCAGGAACTCTAAAACCTGCACCCACACCTCCTCCCTCACCTTTGTCCCAGGCCCTAAAGGAGCCTGCCACATCCATCAAAGTTTTACCTGCACATCCACTAATATAATTTATTGTATCCGTTGCTCCCGATGCGGTCTCCTCTACATTGTAGAAACTGGGTGCCTCCTGGCAGAGAGCTTTAGGGAACATCTCCGGGATACCCGCACCAATCAACCACACCGCCTCGTGGCCCAACATTTCAACTACCCCTCCCACTCTGCCAAGGACATGGAGGTCCTGGGCCTCCTTCACGGCCGCTCCCTCACCACCAGACGCCTGGAGGAAGAACGCCTCATCTTCCGCCTCTGAACACTTCAACCCCAGGGAATCAATGTGGACTTCAACAGTTTCCTCATTTCCCCTTCCCCCACCACACCCTAGTTCCAATATTCCTGTTCAGCGCTGTCCCCATGACTTCTCCGGACTTGTCCTGCCTGCCTATCTCCTTTTCCATCTATCCACTCCACCCTCTCCTCCCTGACCTATCACCTTCATCCCCTCCCCCACTCACCCAATGTACTCTATGCTACTTTCTATCCACCCCCACCCTCCTCTCGCTTTATTCCTGATGAAGGGCTTTTGCCCGAAACGTCGATTTCGCTGCTCCTTGGATGTTGCCTGAACTGCTGTGCTCTTCCCGCACCACTAACCCAGCAACAGAGTTATTTATTCAGTTCGAGGACCTCCCGTCAGAGCTGAAAAAAATGTTGAGATGGGACATGGCTGAAACAAATCGTGTGACTGTCAAAATGGCCAGAGAGGAAATAATAAAAGAGAAGCTCAGGATAAAGGTGGACGTCAGGACATAGTCAATTGACAGGGAGGGTGCGGAAAGGCAGAGGGAGATGGACATGAAAAAAGAAGCATCACTGGCCCTGCAATGTTAAATCTGCTTTCCATTTTCAAGATTCTGCCGGACCTGCTGATATTTTCAGGCAAATTCTATCTTTGTTTCTGAAACAGAACATGGGAAAGTTATCTTCGGCCAATCAGCTCTAACTGCTCTTGGAATGATTACACTGCCTCATTCCCACAGATCACTTTCGTCCAGCACTGAAAACTCACAACCCTGCCCAACCCCACCACATGCCAGTTGCCGAGAATAAGCTGTTTGTTGCGTCAACCCGCATGGACACACAAGAAGATCATTATCCATGTGAATTGTTAGACATTCAGGGAGATTTCCCGAAGGTTTCCGTCAGAACCCTCTGAATCAGTTAATTTCGGTTCAGCAACATTTGGAATGGAACCGTCACTTACCGTCTCCCCCAACAAGTGGCCATTTTAATGCACGGATGGAGTGGAACCTGCACCTTTGAAAGGGACATCATGCATCGTACATTCGCCTGCACTGATCGACTTGTCTCGGCTACTTGCAGTGAAGTGAAGATACTTTTCCCTCGTACAGATGCATCAACGAAAGAATGAGGCTGCCCACAGTGAAAGCAGAATGGAGAGCTTGGATCCAGTAAGAAAATGAAAGCACCCATTGTGCAGTTCATGTCCACGACCCAGAGGTCAACAGTCGCAAATACTCAAAACAAAACCGTCAGAACTCGCGTAGCCCTTTCGTATGCAAGTGCTGACCGCAGTGGAGTTGTGATATCGGCAGCAACAACTCGATAGAGACTGGCGCTTAAATTCAGCGCCACAGACCGCTTTGCCACGCTACCCCATGAAAGAAGCACGCCAAATCTGTCATGACTAGTATTTCAGCATCACTTAACTTTCGGCACTTCCTGCTCCTCAACAGCCTTCTCCACGCAGTAATGCATATTGTTTGGAAATGAGTTAGCTCATTGGATGAACGGTTGATTTGTGATTCAGAGTACCACGAACACATTCAGTCCCCGTCTCAGCTAATGTCGCCCTGAAGTGCTCACTTTCTTAACGTGGTCCCTTGCTTGAGGCTCAGTGACTTTTAGGGAAAAGCACCATCAGTCGTCTCTCTCTCTGAAAAGTGAGGTAGTGGTCCTTTAGTCTCTGGGGCTACGCCAATTTGAATTACAAAACTTTATTTGTGTAATGAGAAGGGAATAATTGGCAATCTAGCTGTGTGAGGTCCCTTGTGGGAGCTTGAAGAATGCAATGATAGAAATAATCATTAACATGGAGATGGACTGAGTCGAGTGGATAAAATCTGAATACAGGAAATCACGATGGTACAAGGAGGAGAAGGTTTCAATAAATAGGGGAACATAACTTGACTGCATGACAAACATCTATCGATCCCTTTGAGGAATTGCAGCTGTTCGTCTTTCCTATCTGTAATAAAATAAAACGGGAAAGGTGACTCTACCATGTCGAAGAAGGGAGATTAGGGATTGTACTTGAATCAAGTGAGAGACGTACAAAGTGTCTGAAAAGAACAAAAGACCTGAAGACTGAGTGCATTTCAGATTTCAGCACGATTAAGGGAGTGGTTAAGAGGGAAAATAACGTATGTAAGTAAGCCAGCGAAATACAAGGTAATTGTAGATTCTCCTGGCATTAGATGAAGACAAAGAATAAAACATTCATGGAAACAAATCCCTTATAATCAGAAACAGGGGAAGTTATAATGTGGGTTCAAGTCATGGCAGATCAATGAACTATATACTGTATTTTGCTTCTGTCATCACAAAGAACGTCAAATAATATCCCTAAATTGCTGTGGAGGGAGAACTGAAGAAAACATCAGCATTTGTTGGGGAATAGTGTTGGGGAAGTTTATAGGATTAAAAGCAAAGATATCACAGGAATGCTACTCTCCACAGAAGCATACTTTACAAAGTGGCCCAAGAGTTAATGGATCTAATATGAAACAAGGAGCTTGAACCTAAATAGAGTAATCTCAAGTTTCAAGATTCTGTAGAATCTGGAACAATTTCCAATGGATTGGAAGATCGCTGATGTGACGACACATTTTTTTTTAAAAAAAGGTAGATATGAAACATGGAATTATAGAACAGTTAGCCTAAAACTGGAGACCAATTATAGGATTGGACAGTCAGCCAGCATGGATTTACGAAAGGGAAATGAGAAACTACTCATGGTGCCTGTGTACGCAAATTACTGAAAGTAAGCATGCAGGTGCAGCAGGAGGTAAAGGAGGCAAATGGCACGTTGACCTTTGTAGCAAGAGGATTTGTGTGCAGGAACAGGGATGTCTTGTTGAAATTGTACAGCGTCTTGGTGAGGCCATACGTGGAGTATTATTTGCACGTTTGGCTTGTGGAGACTGCACAACAACGTTTTAACAAAGCGATTCTTCAGATGGCAGGACTGAACTTTGGGAACAATTCGAATTGGTTTGAATGAAATCCACTGATCTTTAGAAGAATAAAGTAGGACGTCACAGCAACTAATATAATTCTAACATGATAAGCATGTTAAATGTAGGAAGGATTCCCTCATGACCATGGAGTCCAGACCCAGAGGTGTGGGGTTCACAGTTTTAAGATATCGGGCAAGCCATTTAGTTCTCTCAGGCGGGTGACCCTGTGGAATGTTCTGCCACAGAAAGGTGTTAAAGTCAAACCACGGAATGTTTCCATGAAGAAAATATAGTTCCGTTTTCTAAAGGGATCAAACACTACGGGTCTACAGTAATAACAGACTACTGAATGCAATGACCAGACTTGATCACAGTGAACATTGCAGCAGGATCAACACAACAACAATCTCCTCCTGTTTCAATTTTCTATGTTTACATACCTTTAAAGGTGATATGCAAAAGTACTTGACACATATATCAGCACAGATATCAGATATTATTGGATGAAAATCCTATAACCCCTCAATGAATGGCAATCTGTGATAAGCTTCACCACACGGACTGCATCACGTCATGATGGTCAAGAAGATGCAGAATCATTTTCAAAGCTTTTGGACTGACCGCTCTCTCTCTTGGTTTCGATTCAGTTCTCAAACAGTTGACTATTCTGAGAAATAAACGCAGTATGTCGGAAATAAGTAAACATCTTTGGAAATGTTGTAAGGCAAAGGTGGTTGGGATAAGATGGAGCAAGTGTGTGAAGATGAGCAATGAGAGAAACAATGAGCTGAGGTTTGCAGTGTGTTGCTGTGTGAAGAACAAAATCAATTTCCAAACCCAACACCCCATCTTTCTCAGCTCTATTCCTGCTCCATCCTCTCAGCTTCTTTCACACTGGCAGCCAATTCAGATGCACAAATATTCGCGGAGAGACTTTCCCATCAATCCCAGTCATTGACTTTCACTATGGCGAACAGAGATTGCAGAAATCAGGCTGAAATTCAGTATGGCACAGAAAGAAGTAATTCGGCCAATTTAATCATTGCCAATTTTCTGCACAGGAGTGCAGACTCGTCAAATAATCTATTTCATTGCAGGCCGGCTCAGATAGAGCTATGCAGTTATGCAACATTGAAAGAGACTCTTCCACCCAGTCTATGCCAACCAGAATCGAAAATTGAACTCGTCCCATCTGTCTCTGCTGTGTCCTTATCACTACGAAAAAATCTTATTCATGTACCTGAATAAAGTCCATATGAAAGCTTTTTCTATTGCTAAACCAATTTCCAAATGCTGTAACTGCACTCGCATCCACCACACCCTCAGGAAGTTCATTCCACACATGAAACACTCTCTTTATAAAGTAGTCTTTTTTTAAAATTCTCTTATGTATTTTTAAATCTTCCTTCTCTCACCTTAAAAGTCTGTTCACTAATTTTGAAATCCCTCATGCAAGGTAAAAATGAACCTGCCATTCACGTTATCGATACCGTTTAAAATTTTATAATCTGCTATAAGGTCTCCGCTCAATCTCCTACACTCCACTGAAAACGAGTCCCAGACTTTCCAACTTCTCCAGGAAATACCAAACCTCTACCCCTAACAAAAGCCTGACATATCTTTACTGCACCTTCCCCAGCTTAACTGTATTCTTGCTAACTCACGACTGCACACACTATTCCTGACAATGCCTCACCAACGTCATGTGCTCCCAAAAGATGACGCCCCAACTCCTATACTTAACGGAATGATGATCATAAACATCTCCTTTACCACCCGATCTACATGCCATGCAGGGAAAACTGACATTCTCTTTGGCCTCTTCCGGTAGCTCGCATCCTCTAATTCTGTCAACATCCTTGTTATTCTTTTTGGAACATTCTCTTGTTTTACAACATCCATTCCAGAAGAGGGAGACCAGAATTGCACACAATATTCCAACAACTGACTGAACCTACTTTCTGCACAGCCGCAACATGATCTCCCAAATACGATACTCAATGCTGTGACCAATAAATGAAAGCATCAGAACGCCTTCCCTGCATGTTAAAGTCCCACATCAGCAGTGTCAGATGCATTTCCTGATGTGAAATCAGGGTGAAACGAGAACAGGTGGGACATCAGGGAACAAGAAAGACATTCATTGTTTGTGAGAGGTGTCGGTGAGCAGATTGGTGCCACGCTCCATGTTGGTGCTGAAGACGTGCCTTCCTGTTTATTTTGGGATACACTTCACTCCAGATGTATCAATCACAATGACTGTCTATTCTGTGTTGACCTTTTAACACCTCAGGGGAAAATGAGGACCACAGATCCTGGAGATCAGAGTCGAGAGTGTGGCGCTAGAAAATCACAGCAGGCCAGGCAACATCCGAGGAGCAGGAGGATTGACGTTTCGGACATAAGCCCTTCATCAGGATTGAAGCTGGTGGGCTGGGGAGCTGAGAGATAAATAGCAGACAGTTTGGGGCTGGGGACAAGGTTGCTGAGAATACAATAGGTAGATAAAAGCGGGGAGAAGGTGTGAGATTGGAGAGGAGAGTTGAGCGGATAGATGGGAAAGATGTTGAACAGGGAAAGAGAGCGGTCTCCACTTGAGGCTTGGAACTGGCATGAGGTGGGTCAAGGGATCTTTGGCCAAAGGTGAAATCCACGTTAATCCCGTGGGTTTGCAGAGTGCCAAGTCGGATGATGAGGCTTCACTCCTCCAGGATTCACCGGCTAGGGTTTGGCGATGGTGGACCCAGAACCTACATTGGAGGGGGCAGGGGTTTTAAAGTGCTCATCTAACCGGCAGTGGGGTTGGTTTGGTGGCGCAGGTATTTTTCCCTGAAATGATTTGCAAGTTCGCGTCCTCTCTGCCGATATGGAGGAGACATCATCAGATGCAAAGGACACAGTAGATGACTTTAGCAGAGATGCAAAGGATGCACAAATATAATCACAGTATCCGTTGGATTGTTTGTGGACTCCCAACCCTGATCCATTTGCAGGCATGCCTCCGTGATACCCACAATAACGTACCTACCAATTTCAAGCTTGTTTCCCTTTTTTCGTACACTGCTTCTATTTAGGTGTAACACTGTCGCTCCTGCAGAGAGCTCACCTCTTCTCAGAGATGTCCCCTTCCCTGCTTTGCCTGAAGTAGATTCCTTATTCTTTACATACGTTCTGTCCAAGAACTTGTGGCGGAAATTTTAAACTGTCCAGAGCCTTCCACTTTTTTAACATTTTCCACAATTTTCTATGCAATTAAAGCAAACACACATTATTTACATTAAAGTCCAACCGACAGACCAAAGCTTTCAGCTTTTCCAAGGACTTTGGCCCCAGCATCATTCAGGTGGAGACTGTCCCACGAGACAGTTCAATCCTTCGCCAGTTCTGACCCCAAAATCCAATGTAATAGCATGCATTTCTCCCACACCAGTCTTTCAACCACACAGTTACCTTGTTATTTTTGCTGATCTTGTGCCGATTTATTTATGGACCAGGTAGTAATCAAGAGATTATTACTTTTTGTGCATGTTTTCTAATTTAGCACCAACTTAAATTCCATCAACAGAAATTATTTCCTCTTTCCACCTACATCAACCTCTGGATCATTCCTCTCCCACTCCAAGTTCATCTACAGCCCAAATGAGTAACCTGAAAATGCGCATCAAGCAGACAATAGAGCTTTCAGGACCCTTGAGTCGGGCCATAGGGAACAGTCTCTATTTCCTGGCAGTTACTGTCCCCGATTATACCGATATTTCTCTTTTCTCCCTCCTCTTGAATTACCACCTCAACCACATTTCTGTCCTCTCTGTGCTCATCCTCTCTACAGCCAGCATTTTCATCCACACAGGGAGGAAATAACTCAAACCTGTTGGAGTGGCTGAAGGGCTGAGAGTCCTTCAGTACTACCCTCTGTTTCCCTCTACCTGCCTCATTCCCAGTCACACCCTTCTGTCACTGATCACTGACCGATATGAGGTAGTTCGTCTAAGGAGTGTGACTGTCTCCTCTGCAATACCAAAATGACTGTCTCAGATTTATATTTAACAAATAATCCTGTATCCGCTTCTGCTTGCACAAGTGTGTTCCAAAATTCTGACAAACACAGTGTGTTGCATGCTTTGGAAGATGCACCTTGAATGCTTCGAGAATGAGCCATGGTAACGTACTAATATTTTGGTGAACAGCCGAACGTGTTGAGTAAATGCACCACAGAGTCTGAGGTGAAAAGAAATCGGCAAGGTTCTGAAACCTGGGAGTCAGCGAGTTCTACCTTCAGACTGCAGTTACTGAAACCGCAATTGTCCTCGACCAGTTTTACTTTACCAAAATACAGGCTGAGACTTTCAGTGTGCAGAGACGAGGACAGCCTGATCCCAGTCACTGCAAATTCATCCCTGTCACCAGGAAACGATTTTGCATGTGGATACACAAAACATAATTCTGCAGCCTGGACAATAACAGGAAAATCAGAATGGAACACAGTCCATGTTTTTTTTGAACCCCACGCAGAATCTTTGTCTCTCATTGTCTCTGTCCTGAATCCACACTGTGACGTACAGACTCGAATCAGGCTCCCAGAGACAAGTTTAGAGCCGAATCTATGAAGCAGGAGGGGAACGGCCAAGTTGAGCGGAGTTGAGACAATGAATTGTAGAAGGGAGGAATGGGGGACGCAGAGTAAAAAAGAAACAAACAGGCAGAGGGGTACAGTGATTCGAGAGACAAAGAGACAGAGCGCAAATGATATAGAACAGGCATTCGTTTTTGCCCTCTACTGCTGGTCATAATGTAAGATTATCACCTAACGATAACTTCCCTTAATCGAACGCAATAGCAAGAGTGTAGGTGTTGGCTTGTGGAGCGTTTGACTCCATATCAGAAAGTTGCGTGTTCAAACCACCTCAGGCTCCCAGTGCGTTTTGAGGATTTACCTCCGTGAGTTTTACCTGGCAACAGATTTTGCTGTATGCGATATTCACTAGGTAAAGTGTTTTTTTTTTCAGCTCCTTTCAATCAGACGAGATGTTTTCCTGGCATTTATATCTGTGAACAATGGTTCAGGGAAGTGAATTTCCCATTGTTTGGCTAAATGCTCACTTCCCCCAGTGTGATATGTAAAGCACAAAGTGTTCGTCATTGGGTAACACGCAGACACATCCCTCTGGGCAGTCGCCTCTTTCAGTTGTCGACAGCATGGTGTTAATAACATGTTTTGTTATTTTGTTACTTAATCTACCCAATTTTATGCTTCAATCCATCAGGAAATTCCACCTCCTCCCGTTACAGCAGAGTGACAGAGGTTTCGCAAAGAAATGTTTCGCGGCAACAGCAATTCTTTCCTCTCACTGGGCACAGTTAAAGTGATGTTTATCTCAACAACAGGAGCGAAAAGCGAAGTCGAAGGACCCTCTCCACATTAACGGTGATTCTGAAATTTACAAGGTGTTGGTAAAATCCAATTACGGACATTTACTTGGTTCAGTCCGCAATACGTTTAATTGGCCGCCAGGACGTGGCTGTGTGAAACAGCATGGGGAATTACTGTGCGGAGTCCTGTGCATGAAACACATCGCAACTGATCTTTTTTTTTACAAATTCACGAGCTTATTCCCATCTCACAGAAGAGAGATGGTATGATGTTGATCATAGCAGACCGACTGAGAACAGGATAAAGTCATTCAGACCTTCACAAGCGTATCAACTCCTCTGTGCCAACTTCACCAATGTTTTACGCAATATATGTTTGTATGTATTACTGGAAGCTCAGCAAAATGCAGTGCTTGTGGAACTGCCACACAGGAGGAGACGGCGTTGATTCAATGATCACTGGGTTTCACACCTTTATCTCCGAATGCGCCATGCCACATACCTGAGGTCAATATCTGTAAAGACAAATCTCAATGATTGGAGAGAAATACTCAGTTTTCCATCTGGCATGTCGCATGTAACGTTGATAATGATGTTATAACTCCTTCATTGCTGTTGTGTAATATGCTGTTGGGCAAATATACACATTGTCAAATGTCCCACATTCTGTTGTACTAAAGCCGATTTCACTCACAATCACAACGTGTTTTATCGTGCAGTTGGAGGCCAGAGAGCCCACCTTCTCTCTGCTGGCTGTCCAGTGCCACTCTTTTGCTCTCTCCATGTAATTCTGAACATTGTTTCTTTTCATGTAAACATCGAGTTCCCCTTTTTGTCCATCGATTCTGAATCTTTGTCACTGTCAGACAGTGAATTGCGGATATGTGTCACTCCCTGCGCAAACGTATTATTCCTCATGTCAGTTGTACTTCTTTTCCTGATGACCTTCAGTCTCTGCCGAGCCATTTTAGTTCCATTCATGCGTTGGAGCATTTTCACTCCCTTATTTCTGCTGACGAGAACCTTCATGACTTTGGAAAGGTCAAGCAGATGCTAAATGTTTGAGTCTGGAAAAGCACAGCTGGTAAGGCAACATCAGGAGCAGGAAAATTTACGTTGCAGACGTTCGCTCTTCATTTGGAATGAGGGAGGTTTAAAGTGCTGAGAGTTAAATAGGTGTGTGGGGGACAGGAGTGGGACTGGAGCTGGGAAGTTAATCAGTCGATGCAGGCTGCAGGTTGATGGTGATAGGTCAGAGCGGAGTATGGAGCCGCTGGTGGGCTGGAAGATGGGCAGATAGGACAGTCAAGGGGTAGATATCGAGTTGGAACGTTAGACCTGTGATGAGGGTTTAGGGAAGGCAGATGAGGAAACTGGTGAAGCTAACGTTGATACCGAGTGGTTGGACGGTCCCATGCAGGAAGACGAGGTATTCTTCCGACACTCATCGATTAGCTTGTATTTGAAGGTGGAGGAGGCCCAGGACTTGCATGTCTTTGGGAGGGGGAGATGAAATAGTCAGCAACAGTACTATGGGATTGTTTAGTGCGTGTATCCCAGAGATGTTCTCTGCAAGGCTCTAGGTATTAATGTCCTGTCTCCCCAGTGTCAAGGAGACCACATGAAGAACAACGGACACTGTAGATAAGGTGTTTGCATTTGCAAGAAAATCTCTGCTGGATATGGAAGGATCCTTCAGTGCGACAGACAGAGGTGAGGTGAGTGCTGAGGGCGCAGATTTTTCACCCGCTGCAGTGGAAAGGGAAGGCCAGCTTTCAGACTTCTGTTCTCTAAGGAAAACTGCCCCAACTTTCCAATTTACCTTCACAGCTGAAATTGCACATACGCAGCACCATTCACAGCATCCTGTTCATTGCTTTCTTGAATCACGTATTTTCCCCAAATCCTGAAGTTCCCGAGCTGAATTTTCAAATAATGCAGCTGGTAGTTTCATTCAGAGTCGGATTGACTCAGTGAACAATCTGAAACACAGGTTTTCACTTTGACAAATAGTTTCCCTTTTTTGTATTTGCTGCAATAGCAGCTCTTCTCCATCTTGACTTCCAGCTGTTCAACGTCATTTACACAGACTATTTTTTGAGAAACTAGATCGAATATTTTTGTGTAAGTGCAGACAGGACATATGCACCTGTCCGGGATTTCAACCACGTAACTAAACCCTTGAATGCCATGACACTCGATGAGTATTGAGTGATAGCCTGGTGGCATAGCTCACTGCGCGAGCAGCGGACGTTTTCGCCATCTAAAATCTCAGATTTCAACTTTGTGCACCTTTCAGAACTCTTTCCGAAGCGGAATCAGGAGAATGAAGAGTGAACTGTCCAACTGAACAAAGACAGTCTGGTAATGCCCCCTTCCTTCAGAAAGAGCTCTGATGTTCTCGACGGAATTGATTGATTCCCGTCATACTTGCTCTGATTTTGCTGTTGCAACAGTCTACAAAAATAAATTCGAATTTTCAAATTAGGAACCGGAAGACGAGCAAAAGTGGTAGAAGCACCGATTCCTACTCTCTCTGCCACCAGGGATACAAGCAAGAGCACGTTTCTCATTTGTTTCAAAACAGCTTTAGTCGTTTTTGGTCTTTGGAGACAACTTTCTCTTCTCGTCTGATGGAGTCAACGAGTATTTTATTTCACCATTAGGGGCCCATCATCCCAGTTTTCAGCACTTGGCCTTTCACCTTATTTGCACTGAAGTTTCGACTGGTCATCTCAATGATATTTTCACTGGAATAGTTTGCACTTCAACGACACAACAATTAGGCCTAAAATTTGAGATGGGAAACAAAAGTAGATGTTGCTGAAAACGCTCACCAGTTCTGGTAGTATCTGTGAGGTTAAATCAGAGATAAAGTTACGGGTTCGGTGGCAATTCCTCCGAACCAGGTCTTTCAGCAACGTTTGCTTTTGCCTGAGATTGATAAAATGTGTTCTTGCTCCCTCGTGGAACTGAGACTCATTTTCACCGACAGAGAGAATCATGCAGTGACATCCCTCCAAGAGTGACATCGGCCTCAGAACTGACCAAATACAGGAAGTAGGAATTGACCGGCTTGGCATACGTGTTCCTTTTCAGGCTTGAACAGCAGAATCCGTTTGCTGCAAAGTGCTCCTTTGGATGTTAGATGAGGCAGGTTTGTCAAATTTCACACGTGGTTCAGGGTGGTACAAACTCACAACCACAGGCTTACAAAAGCAATGAGTCAATCACTGTGATACAGCAGCATAGCTGTAAGGTGGGGTCTCATGGCATAAATACTGCAGTCTAATAGATGACTGAATTGTCTGCGTATTTCAAACAAGCTGTAACAGAGCTGAATGAATCATGTACTGAAATATGAGGGAATGCAATATTGAATCAGATATTGCCCAATCTGATATCAACAGAGAACTTCCCTGGTTGTCTAGTAATTAAGATTTAGCGTTATCTGTGCCATGGAATGTTAATGGCTAAGAATTACAGGAATCATTGTGAAGCAAAATGATATTTTGAAGCAGAATGACGCAGTGGATTAGTCACAGAGTCATAGAGATTTACACAACAGAAACGTATCCTTCGGATCAACTTGTCAATGCCGACCAGATACACTAACTTAATCTCGTCTCATTTACCAGCACTTGACCCATATTTCGCCAAACCCTTCCTACTCATGTAACTATTGAGATGCGTTTTTTTTTTGTTTGGCGTAACTGTACCAGACTCCACAATTTTCTCTGACCGCTAGTCCCATACAATTACCACCCTCTGCGTGAAAATGTTGCCCCTTAGATCCCTTTTAAATGTTTCCCTAAATCTCTGGCCTCTAATTCTCGACGAGCCCTACCCCAGGGATAAGAACTTATCTACTTACCCCATCCATGCACATCATGATTTTATGAATATCTGCAAGTGCATCCCTCAGCCTCTGACTCTCCAGGAAAAACAGCCACAGCATAGTTTTCCTCTCCCTATAGCTCAAACCCTCCAACACTGGCATTATCCTTCCAAATCATTTTGGAACTCTTTCAACGTTTGCTCATCATTTCTGCAGGAGGCAGACTGGAGTTGTACACAATGTTACAATGCAGTAAAACCTACGTCCTGTACGCCGCAAAACGACCACTTTACTGTATACTCACTGCACTGCTGCAAGATCATCTTTTTATTCTGTACTTACTGCCCTGACCATTAAAGGAAAGCATCGGAATAACTTCCCTGCATGTTAAAGTCCGACATCATCAGTGTCAGCTGCAATTACCTGATGTGCAATCGGCTTGAGACAAGAACAGAACAGACATCAGGAAAAGGAAAGTCATTGGCGGTTTGTCAGAGGTGAAGGTGGCCAAGTGGAGCCAAGCTCAATGTTGGCGCTGAAGACAGATTTTCCTGTTTAAATTGGTACACTCATCACTCCGAATAGATCAGCTACAATGACTGTCCATTGTGTGTTGCACTTTGCAAATCTTAGGAGGAAAGTGAGGACTGCAGATCCGAGAGATCAAAATCAAAAGTGTGGCTCTGAAAAAGATGCAGCAGGTCAGGCAGCATCCGAGTATCAGGAGAGTCGACTTTTCAGTCATAAGCCCTTCATCACGAATAAAGCTTGTGGGCAGGGGAGCTGGGAGATAATTGCGAGACGAGTGGGACTGTGGAAATGATAGCTGAGAATGCAGAAAGTAGATGAGGGTTCGGGAGAAAGTGATGGGTGGAGAGGAGGGTGGAGCAGATAGATGTGAAAGATGATGAACAAGTGAAAACGGCGGTGTCGAGTTGGAGGCTGGGGATAAGTTGCAGGGAATGGAATTGAGAAAACAGGTGAAATCTACATTAATCCCGTGGGGTTGCAGGATGGAGCAGCGGAAGACGAGGCTTCTTTTGTCCAAGTGTCAGGTAGTTAGTGTTTGGCGATGGAGTAGGCACCGACTCTTCATGTCCTTGGTGGAGTGGAACGGGGATTTGAATTGATCAGTAACAGGGTGGTGTGGTTGGTGCAGGTGTCCCAGAGTTTTCCCTGTAACGATCCATAATTTGGTGTTCTGTCTGCCGATGTAGGGGAGGCCAAATCGTGATCAACAAATGCTATCTACTCGATCCGTTGCACTGGTAGTGGTCTCCAGGCCTGATCCCCTTGCAGCATCTTCATCATCTGCAGTCCTCACTTTTTCCTAGATGATCCCCTTGTAACCACGTCTCTGTGATACACACAATAATAACATACATGCCACTTTCAAACTGTGCTTCAAACTCGTTTAGCTTTTTTCGTATACTGTGTCTGTTTCGGTACAACACCCTCACGCATGCCGTGACTGCTCCTCTTCTCAGAATTGTACCCTGAATTGCTGTTCTGGAAATAGATTCCTTACCCTTTCCATAGTTACTGTCCTATTACTTGTCGTGGAAACCTTAACCCGTGCAAAGCCCTCCACTTATTGAAGTTTTTCACATAATTTTCAATGCAATTGGAACCAACACCCATAGTTCACTTTACAGGGCTATAAACCGATCCCAGTTATCAAATTCTCAAGTTCTTTGGTTGCAACATCATGCAGGTGGAAACTGTCCCATCCCAAGAGTTGCATCCGTCGTCAGTTCTGACCCCAATACCTAAAGAAATAACATGTATTTCTCCCACATCAGTCTTTCAATCACACATTTACCTCACACATCTTGCTGACCTTGTACTGATTTATTTATGGATCCCGAGGTGATACCGATTTGTATCTGTTTTCTAATTTAGCAAAAACTAAATTCCATCAGCAGAAACACGTTACTCTTTCTACCAATGTCAACAACGGTATCGTTTCTGTACCAAACCAAGTTCCTCTGCAGCCCAGAAGAATATCCTGAAACCGGGCTTCAGACAGGCAACACAGCCATCGGGACATTTGATTTAGGCAATGGGAAAGAGTTTATGTTTCCTGGCATCTGCTATCCTCGATTATACCGACATTTTTCTTCAATCCATCCTCTTGAATCTCCCACTCAACCACATTTGTGTCCTCAGTTTGTTCATCATCCCGACAGCCAACGTTCTCACAACCACGAAGAAAGCTGGGTAACTGTTCGAAGGGCGGGAAACAGTCAGTGCATGGATCTCCTATGGTCTTTCCGCTGAAAACAAAAACAAGAATACCGTTTTGGTTCGTGTTCGGGGACGACTTATCAGGGGCATGCAGTAAGTCGCAGGCTCTAGACAGAGTCTGCCCCTATTGCATAGAAACGAAGGTGGGAAAGGAGGAGAGTTTTAGTAATTGGGGACACAATAGTGAGCGGGCCAGTGAGAAGGTTTGTTTGGGAGGAACGAGACTTCTGCTTTGTGTGTTGCGTCTGGTGCAATGGTCCGTGTTGTCTCAGATCGTGTCTTTGCGGTACTCAGGTGTGAGAGTGACCAGCTCCAAATCGGTTCCATGTAAGTACGAAAGACATAGGTTGAAAGAGGGATACGAAGAAAAGGCAGAATTTCAGAGAGCTCGGTTGCAAGCTTAGAGCTAGAACAAACAGTGTTGTTATCTTTGGATTCTAACCCACGCCACCTGGTCGTGAGGGAAGGAATATGGAGATATATAAATTGAAAACGTTGCTAAAGGGATGCTGCAGCAGAGAATCCTTCTGGAACACGGATAATTGGGGATCATTCTGCGGTAGGTGGGAACTCCACAAGCAGGATGGACATCACTTGAAACAGAGGGGTATTATTGTCCTGGGTGGGAAATTTGCTGGTGGTTTTCGGATAAACGAGCTCAAAAGGGGAATGGGCTCCTGAGGTGTCGTTCGAGTGCAAACGAGGATGAGAGTAGGCAGGGCATGGAGAGGAATTCACGGTGATTATAATGTGCTGACTGACAGCAAGCTGGTTAAAAGTGTGCCTGCTTCAAAGCCAGAACAAACCGAAATCAGGTGTGTAAACTTGCAGCATGGATACGTAAATGGGACTTCGATGATGTGGCCATTTCGGGGACATGGATAGACAGGGTCAGGAATCGGGGTTACAGTTTCCAGGATTTGGACTCTTCATTAAGAATAGGGGAGGTCTTTAAATATGGGGAGGTGTGGCTTTGTTAAGTCAAGGACAGCATAACGGTAGCTGAAAGTAATCTTGACAAGGATAAGTCTTTTGAGGTGGTATGGGATAAGGTAAGGAACAGGACAGTCGAGGCCACACAGCTGGAAATTTTCTTTAGACCTCGACAGATTTCCAGGGATGCGGAGGAGAGGTTCAGCCAAACGATTCTGGGTAGGAGTGAAAGGAACAGTTTGGTCATTCTGGGGACTCGAACGTCCTCAGATTGAATGGAAATGCGAAACCTCTGCTACTTCGGATGGATCGGTTTTAGTCTCATGTGTGGAGGAGGGTTTCCTGACACAGTATGTCGAAGAACCGACAAGAGGGGCGGCTACACTGGATCTGGTGCTTATAATGTACCAGACTAGATGTTTGAGTTAGTGTTAGGCGAGCACTTTGGAAAAAGTGACCATAATTCAATTGCGGTTAGTTTAGCAATAGAAAGCAATAGGTACATCCCGCAGGGCAAGAGTAATAGATGATGGAAGGGCAACTATAATGCGACTAGGTAGGACTTCGGATGCATAGAATGGGGTATAAAATTAAGGGGATGGGACAATCGAAATGTGGCACTGGTTCAAGAAACATATAATGTGTGTCCTTGATAGTTATGCCCCTATAAGGCGGGGAGAAAGTGATAATGTATGGGAACTATTGCTTACTAAATCAATTACATGTCTTGTTCAGCGGAAGAAGGAGGCTTATATGACGTTGAGACGAGATGGTTCAAATGAGGCGATGCAGTGTTGCAGATTGGCATTTAAGTCTTTAAAGACAGACATAAGAGGAACGATGAGATCAGATGAGCAGCCTTTGCTAGGTACAATAACGGAGATCCCGAAAGCTTTCTATAGGTATTTGAGTAATAAAAGAATGACTATGGTTGGGATAGGGTCAGTCAAAGACAGAATTGAAAAGTTTTGTGTGTACACTTTGGAGACTGGAGACGTGCTAAACGAATATTCCCCAACTGTTTTCACTCAGGAAAAAGGAGAATATTGTAGTGGAGAAAAGTGTGATGTGGGATATTAGACTAGAAAGGATCGAGTTAAGTAAGGAGCAGGTGTTATCAATTCTAGAAGTAGTGGAAGTAGACAAGTCCCCTGGGCCAGATGGGATTGATCTGAGGATTCTGAGAGAAGCTGGGGGAGACGTTATAGACTTTAGCGTTGCTCTTTGAGCAGTCATTGTTTATATTTTTAGTACGAGATTCGTGGAGAATTGCTAACATTGTGCTCTTGTTCAAAAAGGCAGTAGAGATGACCCAGGTAATTATAGACCAGCGAGCCTTACAACTGTTTAGATTACTTACAGTGTGGAAACAGGCCCTTCGGCCCAACAAGTCCACACCGCCCCGCCGAAGTGCAACCCACCCACACCCCTACATTTACCCCTTTTTTAACCTAACACTAGGGGTAATTTAGCAAGGCCAATTCACCTGACCCGCACATCTTTTTTGACTGTGGGAGGAAACCGGAGCACCTGGAGGAAACCCACGCAGACACGGGGAGAATGTGCAAACTCCACACAGTTAGTCGCCTGAGTCGGGAATTGAACCCGGGTCTCTGGCGCTGTGAGGCAGTAGTGCTAACCACTGTGCCACCGTGCCGCCCACTGGAGTTTCTGCCCAGTAGGAAAAAAAGTTTGGAAAGGATTGTAAGAGGTGGGATTTATAATCATCTTGCAAGCAATAAGTTGATTGCAGACAGTCAACATGGTATTGGCAAGGGTAAGGCATTTCTCACAAAACTCATGGAGAATTTGGAGAATGTGACGAAGAATGTGTATGAGGGTAGAGCAGTTGAAGTCGTGTACATGGACTTCAGTAAAGCTTTTGATAATGTTCCACATTGTAGGCTGTTGGAGTAAATACAGAATCGCTTTTGGGACCACTGTTGTGTGTCATTTGTATAATCACTTTGACGCAAGCATAAGTGGATGGGTTAGAAAGATTGCAGATGACGGTAAAGTCAGTGGAGTAATGAACAGTGTGGAAGATGTTTGCAAGTTGCAGGGGAACTTTGATAAACTGTAGAATTGGTCTGAGAGGTGCAATTCGAGTTCAATGCAGCTAAATTTTAGGTGATTCACTTTGGGACAACTAAGAAGAAGGCTGAAAACTGGACCAATGGAAATATTCTTGGGAGTGTGAATGGGTACAGTGATCTTGGAGTCCATGTACATAGATTCCTGAAAGTTGCAACCCAGGTTGATAGTACTGTTAAGATGGCATATATTGTGTTCGGTTTTATTACTGGAGGGATTGATTTCCAGAGCCATAATGTCGTGCTACAACTATACAAAACGCTAGTGCAGCTGCACTTGGAACATTGTGTACAATTCTGTTCGCCCCATTACCAAAAGGATATGGAAGCAATGGAAAATGTGCACAGGAGGTTTACCAGGGTGTTGCTTGGTTTGAAGGGAAGGTCTCATGAGGACAGGCTGATAGATTGCGTTCTGTTCTCATGGGAAAGAAGAAGACTAAAATGGATTTGATAGAGATATAAAAGATGATCAGAGGATGATATAGGGTAGACAGTGAAAGTAGTTTTCCTAGGATGATGACGTCAGACTGCATGAGGGTGAATAACTACAAACTGAGAGTTGATAGATTTAAGACAGATGTCAGACGCAGGCTCTTAACTCCGAGAGTGAAGGACTTGGAATGCCCTGCCTGCCACGGTAGTTAACTCAGCCACATTATGGAAATTTAAATAATGCTTGGGTAAGCACATGGATGATGATGAGATTGTGTAGGGGGCTGAGGTTAGATTAGTTCAAAGGTCGGCGCAACATTGAGGGCCGAAGCACGTGTTCTGCGCTGCAGTATATTCTATGTTCGATGACACGAATGTCGGTGGAGTCGTGTACAGTATGGAAGAATGATGCAGGTTGCAGGGGGACATGGATAAACGGCAGGTTTGGACTGACGGGTGGCAAATGGAGTTCAATGCAGATAAATCTGAGTGACCCACTTTGGGAAGAATAACAGGAAGGCAGAATATTGGGTCAATGAAAATATTCTTGGTAGTGTTGGTGTACAGAGTAATTTTGGAGTCTATGTACATAGATCCCTGAAACTTGGCATACAGGTCGATAGTGCTGATAAGAAGGCATATAACGCGTTAGGTTTTATTGGTAGAAGGATTGAGTTCTGGATCCATAATGCCACTCAGCAATTCTACAAAACGCTAATGCGGCCACAGGTGGAATATTGTGCATACTTCTGAACCCGCATTACAGGAAGGATGTGGAAGCATTGGAAAATGTGCAGAAGAGATTTCCCAAGATGTTGCCTGATCTGGAGGGAAGATCTATGGGGAAAGTCTGAGAGACTTGATTGTGTTCTCACTGGAGAGAAGAAGGCTCAGATGGAATTTGTTAGAGGCATACAAGATGGCCTGAGGATTAAGTCGGAAAGAAAGTGATTAACTTTTTTTATGAGGATGATGACGTCAGCTAGTACGAAAGGGCACAGTTGCAAATTGACCGGTGAGAGACTTCAGGCACTTGTCAGCCGCAAGTTCATTACACAGAGAATTGTAAGTGCGTGGAATGACCTGCCCGCTAATGTAGTCAACTCAGCCACATTAGGGGCATTTGGGCAATCCTTGGATAAGCATATTGACAATGCTGGGATAGTGTAGGAGGATGAGCAGGGATCAGTTCACAAGTCGGAGCAACATTGAGGGCCGAAGGGCTTGTTCTGCACTGTAATGTTCCATTTGCTATGTTAATCACACAGGGAACAAGTACCTCAAACCTGTTCAGCTGAAGGGCTGAGACACCTTCAGTACTACCCACTTCTTCGCTCTATCTGCCTCACTCACAGTCACACCCTTCTGACCCTGACCACAGACTGATTTGAAATAGTTAATCTACGGAGTGTGACTGTGTCCTCTGCAATAAAAACTGGCTACCTCAGATTTAAAGATAACAAATCATTCACTTTGCACTGCTGAATGTCCAAAAGAGTTCCAAACATCTGATAAACTCAGTGTGTTGAAGTCATTCTGAACATGCACCTTGAGTAGTCTAATCCTAATTCTTAGATAAGGAATCATATTAAGTCACTAATATTTTGATGTATAGCTTAACGTGCTGACGAAATGCACCATAGAGTCTGAGGTGTAAAAATGTTCTGTAGATTCTGAAGCCTGGGTGTCAGCAATTTTCAGCTTCAGACTGCAGTTACTGAAGTAGCAATTCTCCTCTACCAGCTTTACTGTACCAAAATACAGGCTGAGACTTCCATTGTGGAGAAATGGCGACAGGTTGATCCCAGTTCCAGCAAACTCATCCATGTCACCAGGAAAAGACCTTTTCTGTTATTACATTCAAAGCAATTCTGCAAGCTATCTGTCATTTCCTTAGTTTCAATTGTTATCAAACTTCTGTCTTTATTAGAAACACGGACAAACCTCGCCTTATGGAGTCTCTCTCTACTGTAATCAGGTTAGATTTAAAACACTGCTTTAAGTATTGGTCTAGCATTTCAGGCTCTGGGCTAAACTTCCAATGGGCATCCATCTTGCCAGCATTGTTTCTCACCATGTTAAAGTTTATGCAGAAGTGACCACAGAAATCATTAGCCAACATCTGGAATAAATGCTCGCAAACCTACCTGAGGGATTTCGGGTGATGGGTTTTCCCTTTTAAGTAGAAGGAAGGCAGGTTTGCCTCCAGTCTGTTTAAAGTAGAGATATGTCCCGATGTGAACTGAACAATCAATGCTTCCCGTTGCAGGCCTGCCTGAACCTCAGGGACGTTTATTTCATAAACTGTCCCCAGGGCTTCCAGCTTCAGCGTGACCTCATAGGGCATGAGCTGGCCCCTGGGACATGAATATGGTTGGTCACGGGTCACGTGGTACTGGACCATTCAATGGAATGTTTTTCCAACGACAGGAATTTACAGCTGTACATGTCACTCATACGTGATTCCAGGACTGGCTTACGGGTCATCAACTGTTCTGATGGGATATTTTTATTTCTGATATACATGATGAATTTCCTTGGTGAATTTCAAGAACTGTTGTGCATAAATAGCCGAATTTACTGGTCAATATCGGGAAAATGTTAACGAAACGTAGTCCGCATCTATTTTACCTCTCACACATTCTTTGTCTCTCGTTGTCTCGGTTGTTGTCTCTGCCCTGAATCCACCCTGTGACGTACAGACTCGAATCAGTCTCCCCAGAGACACGTTCAGAGCCGAATCAATGAGGCAGGCGGGGCATGGCCGAGGAAAGAGAGGTTGAAACAATGAATTGTCGCAGCAAAATAGAGTTACTTTATGGAGCACAGTAATAAGTGTGTGGATGTGGGCTTGTGCCACATCTGACTGCAGATCGGAAAGCTGCGTGTTCGAATCACGTCAGGCTCGTGGTGTGTTGCGGATGTTTCCCTCCCTGAGTTTTCCATGTCAACAAACGTGCTGTGTGCGGATATTCATTGGTCAAAATGTTCTTTCCAGCTCCTTTGGATCACACGAGAAGTGTTGCTGTCAGTTTTATTTGTGAATACTATTTCAGGGAGTTGGAATGCCATCGTTTTGGTCAATGCTCACTTCAACCAGTGTGAGAATTAATAAAAAAACAAACTGCATGGGGTATAAACACACAACCGCCTCCCTCTGGGTAGACGCTTCGTTCAGTTGGTGACAGTGTAGTGTTTAGTTTTATATACTGATATTTTATTACATAATTTATGGACACCCAATTTTATGTTTCAGAAAGCATTGTCTCCCAGCAACAGCAAATATTTCCACTCACTCGACACAGTAAAAGTGATCTTTATTCAACAGAAGGGTCAGTAGTCTGACGGCTTTCTCCCAAAGAAACCGAAACATATAAATAGAAAGCAGGAATTTTCTGCATTGCTTCGTATGAGGTTCACTGAAGATATTACCGAGTAAGTTAACGAAATGTCTGGAAATGAGCGTTCCAGCTCAGCGAGCAAATCTACATCCAAATAGGATTTCTCCATGTTAACGGTGAGACTGAATGTCACACTGTGTTGGTAAAATCCAATTGCAGACATTGATTTGGTTCAGTCTTATATTTGTTAAATTTAATCGGCTGGGAGGACGTCGCTGTGTGAATCAGAGAGGGAAATTACAGCAGGGCGTGAAACACATCACAACTGACATTTTTTTTTACAATTTCACGACTTTATTCCCATCTCAGTGAAGAGAGGTTGCATCATTTAGATCATAGCAGACTAACGGAGAACAAAAGTATGGTATTAAGGCATTCACAGGCCTATCACCTCCCTGTGCACATCTCAGCTATTTACTGGAAGCACAGCCAATTGTATTGCTCGCGGAATTGCTACACAGGAGGAGACGGCTTTGATACACTGACCGCGGGGTTGCACACCTTTAAGCTCCAAATGCACCACTCCGCTCACCTGAGCTTAATAACTGCAAAGAAAGTTCTCAGTCATTCAGAGAAATACTTAGTTTTCCATCTTCATGTCGCATGTAACTTTGAGAATGTAGTCATAATTCCTTCATTGCTTTTGGGCAGAATATATGCGTTGTCAAATGTCCCACATTCTGTAGTACCAAATGCGATTTCATTCAGAATCACAAAGTGTGTCACAGCGCAGAAGGAGGCTGGGCAGCCAACCTTGTAACTGCTGTCATATTATTGCTCTCTCCATGTAACTCTGAACATTGTTCCTTTTGAGGTTAACATTGAATTCCATTTTGCATCCATGGAGTCTCACTCCTTGTCAATCTCAGACAGTGAGTTACGGACATGCACCACTCCCTTTGCGAACACATTTTACCGCGTGTCATTTATAATTATTTTCCTCGTGAATTTCCATTTCTGCCAAGTCGGTCTGGATCGTTTCTGGCATTGGAGAATTTTCACGTCATTATTTTCTCTGTCGAGAGCATTCTTGACATAGAAAAGGTCAAGCAGATTAAAATAGTGGAGGGCTGGAGTACCACAGCTGTTCAGGCAACGTCGGGAGCAGGAAAATCGACTTTTTAGACATTAGCCCTTCATCAGGAATGGGGCGGATGGGGGTGGAACGGGATTGAGAGACAAATTGGAAGATGCGTGGGCCTCGAGTAAGAGTGAAGTTGGGACCAAGAAACTGGAAAATCAATCAGTAGATACAGGTTGAGGGGAGACAGTGATAGGTCAGAGCAGATTGTAGAAACGATAGGTGGGGGAAGGAAGATGGACAGGGAGGTCAGTTGAAGAGGGCGGTGCCGAGTTGGAGGTTTTGACCTGCGATGGGGGGAGGGGAGGGCAGATGAAGAAACTGGAGAAGTTAATGTTGATGCAGGGTTGTTGGATGGTCCCAAAGAGATGGTTGAGGTGGTCTTCCTCCACTCATCGTGCAACTTGTATTTGATGGTGGAGGAGGCCCACGACTTGCTTGCCCTGACCGAATGGGAGCGGAAGATGAAATAATCGACAACAGTACGGTGGACTGCTTGGTGCGTGTTTTCCAGAGATATCCTCTGCAAAGCTCTGTATAATAGCGTCCTGTCTCCCCAAAGTCAAGGAGACCACGAGGAGAACAACGGACACAGTAGAACAGATGTTGGCACATGCAGTAAACTCTGACGGATGTGGAAGGTACCTATGGGGCGATGCACAGAGATGAGGGAGGTGGTGAGGGTGCAGGCTTTTTCACCTCTTGCCGTGGTAATGGAAGCCCAGCTTTCAGCTTTCTGTTCTCCAGGACCTGACCCAATTTTCCAATCTATCTTCACAACTGACATTGAACATACACTACACCATTCACTTCAACCTGTTCAGCGCTGCCGCTTCACTTCCCCACTTACTGAAGTTTCACGTGCAGAACTAAACAATAATGCAGCTGAAATATTCATTTAGAGTCGGATTGACACCGCGAACAATCCGAAACAAATGTTTCAACTTTCAAAGTGCTTCCCTTTGTCGCATTTACTGCAATGCTCGATCTTGCCCATCCTGACTTCAGGCTGTCCGACGTCATTTAGAGAATCTACTTTTTGAGATTATCGAGCGAACATTTTTCCGGAAGTGCAGACAGGACACATGGATCATTGCGGAATTTGAACGGTATATCTAAACCACTGAAAACTCGATAGAAAAATACATCCCTTGAGCAATGAGCCACAGCCTGGCTGCACTGCCCACTCTGCCAGAAGCTGACTTTTTCTCAGTTTAAATTCCATTCCACATTGCTCCAGAATTCCAAACATCAAAGTGTTTCCAGAGTATCTGCTTCCCATTCTGTCTCCCTGCTCCCTGATGCTGCTGTTTGTCTCATAATAAACAACCGGGCTGTCTCCACTGGTGGACAACTTTGTTTCTATGTGTAAGCTGTGCTGGGTGAGGGCAGAGTCCATTCGCTCTTCTGCTCATTGTCAATCACTTGCGACGGAAGGAGTCAATTACACGACAGGAAGTTTGCAACTTGATTTGTGGATTTTCTCCAAATATCTCTTATCTGAGAAATAGAAAGATGCTGAGCTGGCGGGAAAGGGATAAATTGACACTGAAGATTCTTCCTTCTGGTAAATAATATGAGTTCTCTTGAGTGCAGTCTGTGTGGTGTTCAGAATTCTTCTCGCAGCAATCCTGCCGAATGTCCAATGCAAAACTGGCGTCCATTGCTTTTCTGCGATATCTGAGCCACCACTGTCGCAGATGAAGAGGATCCAAGAGAAATGTTCACTCACTGACAGTCATCAAAACGGCCCGGAGCTGCGTTGCTGCTGACAGCCCAACGCAGAATATAGAGTTAAAAATGAGCCATTGTTTTACCCTCTGTCCCAGCGATAGGGCGAGGGACGGCTGAAACAAGTGGCGTAATTCCCACGCAGACAGAAGCCGGACAGTCCATCCAGTCCATGGCGAATCTATGCCACGTGAATCTCTCTGAGACTATTCATAATCGGTTACACATGTCCTAACATTGAGGAAATATGTCTGTGTGGTGATGCTGTCTCCCACATGCTGATCGTCTTGCCATTCATGTCTCAACCAGCAATGGATAACGCGCCTGAGTACGTGTTAGAAGAGTGTCGGTTCGACTCGTACCTGGCTCGAGAGCAATTCGGGTTTTTATAAAACTGACAAACCAATCGTGCCCTTTGATTTGAAGCCGAGTCGGCGTTTGAATTCCTAATCTTCAGAAATCTTCAGTCAATGCCCCAACATCATCAGAGGAGTGGAAGCAGAAATAGTTAAACACACTGCTCATGGGTAATTTTCTATTTCCATAACGCACTGACCCAAACACTGCTCCTCCTTGAAATGGCAAGGAAATAAAATGAGTCGCCAAGTTGCAGTTTTGAGACTCTTTAGAAACTCCTTGTGAAGCGGTTTCAAGGCAAAATGAAGAAGGAACTGTCGGATTGATCAGGGATTTCCGAGACACTTTCCCCTTCTTAAACATGATGAAAGATTGTCTCTGATGTTCTCGAGGACATTAATTCATCCGAGGCATTGAACGGACTAACATGACAGATGCTCCACTTTTGTTGTTGGTGCAGCTGGGAGTAAAATAAATTCCGGTCTCCCTGGCTAGGAATCGAAACCCGACCAAAGCGGTGAAAGCACTGAATCCTGCCCATTACATACTGCCCAGCAAATATGACTTCAAGAATCAAGCACATGGCTGGAATGACAACTCTCAAGCCCTTTGTAAGCGCTCTTGTCAGAAACAACAACTTGATTATCCTCATCTGACTTTCCATTACTCGGCCCTGTATGGCTCTGCATCACAAAATCACATCGAAATACTGGTAAAGGTTATGCGGGTGTCTGCTTCTCTGATCCTTCCACAGAGTGAGATCCAGATTGAAACACTCGTTGGCTGTTTATGTTTTACTGCATATCCCTACAACTCTTTCCGCCTTTTACCTTAAATCTATCTCCCGCGGTGATCGATCAAAAGTAAACATTTCTTTCAGTCTACCCCACGCATGCCCCTCATTAGTTTATATCTCAATCATGCCTTTACAAAATCTACTCTTCTGTAAGAAAAATAACCCCAGTCTGTTCATTCGCTCTTCACAACTCAAAATCTTCAATTAGCCAATATCCTGTTGAATCTCTTCTGCACCGTTCCCAGTGCGACATTATCCCTGATTTAATGTGAATTGCAGAACTGCACATAATACTCAGACGACAGCGGAATGAACAAATGGAATAAATGACGCAGAAAGCTACACAAAATGTTCTTTTGCAATAAATTCTCTGTTGCTCAATACTGCGCTGCATCATCTTTCTGAGCCTGATGCTCCAATAATTTCTGGTCTACGTCAGTAATTGCTGCTATATGATGATTAATCTCACAACCGCGGAAGCTGAATGTATCGACTGGTTTGAAGGTCCACATGCTGGTTAGAGGCACGTTCGCCCAGCTACAGCACCCCAGCAATACGGATTACACGGTGTAATGTAAGTATTAGATTGTGGAATGCATCAGTGAAATCGCAGGAGCTGCGTACAGGTTGGTTAGTGATTGTTGAGGGAGAGAAATCTCCGAGGTAGGATGGGTTTGAATCCTGATATCTGAAATTCTGAGATGGCAGAAAGCGGGTGTTTGAAGGCGCGAAATAATCGCCTCGAAGCGTATTTTCATGGCGTATGTTACTGATTCCTCCCCCAGTTTGCTAAGCACGGAGCAGCAGGAATTATTGCAATATTAAGCTGGGAGCTCCAACCTCACCTACAGCAGTTTTTACTGACATTGAGAAGGGATCATTGGTACATCAGGCATTACGTAGCATACAACGTGAAAGAAATATTTTGCCATAACTCAGACTGGCGCTGAACTTGTGGTAGCCACAAGGCAAAGCACGTTTCCCGTGCCACATGTAAAACTACTATTCAAAAGCAGTAAGGATAGTGACAGAGGATATATCAGGAACAGCTTAACAGGCACAACAGAAATAGTTGCCAAAACAGTGTAAGAGATGTGAGTACTCAGGGTGGGGTGAATTTTTAACTTGGAGTTGTTGAATGCTGAGACTGATGGATTTCTACAAAACTTCAAAGGCTTAGGGGATACTGCAGGGTATTGTTGAAATGTATTTCCCAAGATCCGAGTGGAAATTGTGATGGGGAAGAACACGCACCTGTGGCAACAGTGATGTAATCGATGAGGGCGAGGTCCATCTATGACGGTACAGAGGTGCGTGAAATACCGAGGCTGGAAGCTCTAACGTCACCTGGAGCAGCTTCTATTTTTGTCGAGCAGGGAGCATTGTGACACGTGGCTGGGGGTTTGAGCCTCACGTGGAGCAATTCCTTTTGACATGGAGCAGCAGGGATTATTGTAATATCAGGGTGGGAGTTCCAACCTCACCTGCAGCAGTTGCTATTGACATTGAGAAGGGAACATTGGGACAACAGGCTGTGAGGTCCAACCGCACCGGGTGCAGCTCCTGTTCACAGAGAGCAGGGAGCATTTTGACATCTGGCTGAGGGAAAGGATACTAAGCTATTTTAATCTGAAGTGAAATAGATCTTAGCAGTGCACATCTTTGAAGATTGAGGGAATATGTTTCCCAAGGTATATGTATCTGTTGTAAAGAGAAATACTACCAAGTTTCAACTCGTGAAAGTGTTCAATGGTTGTCACTGCACCCTACCAGAGGCATGGATCGGGTTTCATTCCAGCACAGAACCACTGTCTCTGTGAAGTTTGAGCATACTCGTCGAATATGTGTGGGTTTCCTCCTGGTTCTATGATTTTCTCTCTCTATTCAAATATGGTCAGTTGTATTGGCCGTGTAAAAATTGCTGATACTGTTAGGTGTATCAGTCAGAGGACGTTGAGTCTTCTGGGTTGCTCTTTGAACTGTCGGTGGGCACTTGTTAGGCCAAATGCCTGTTTCCACTCTGTAGGAAATCTAATCTGTGCAGAGAGAAACGGAGACAATGTTTTCTCCCTGTGGCCTTTCTCATACCACTGACTCTGCATTGAGCTAAAGAAGCGAATTTTAGCTCGTTTAATATTAGTCAATTTCCTGCGAAAACTCACAGGTCGTTAAAGTACTCTAAAGCTCCGAAAATTAAGGGGAACATCCATTGTTGTGATTACACTCGAGTTTATCTTGAGTTAACGACGAAACGGAGGAAACTGGAGATTACATTTATCAGATCAGCAGTGATCCCATTGAATGTTTGATCTGACATAGAGTGAATGCCAGCAACATCAGGCCAGATGGGTTTTCTTTGCGAAACTCGCTGCTTCAAAAAGTTGAGGACATTGGCGTGAAGCATCGACGGTGATTATCTTTGCTAGTTGTTTAACTTGTGAACATAAATGATCTTGTTCATATCCGTGTTAACAACACTAATTTGCAGCATGCACGCCCAAAGTATGCTCGGGGCCAGTGGCGCAATGGGTAACGTGCCTGACTACGAATCAACAGCAAGGCTTGTAGGCTTTTGCCAAGCCGTTTCCAGTGGCGCAATGGGTAATGCGCCTATCTACAGATTGGGCAATTGCAGGTTCGAATACTGCTGATCTCAGCAGTAAGGGCTTTCGGCTCTCACAAACTTATGAATTGTTGTTGTGAAGCTGAGATAAGAATACAATTCGAGATAGGCAAAAGCAAAAATCCTTTCCATAAAAGTCCCTGAGGATATCCGATTCAATGTCCCAGGGTCATTACAGAGGAGGAAGCTGGATTAGTCCCAAACACTGCTCACGCACAACTTTCCAGTCCCAGCCATCCAATTGCTATGGCTGCAGGGAATGGCAATGAAACGAAAAGAATACCCAATCTCAGGGTTGAAAATCTTCCGAAATTCACTGGGAAGCGGAATCTGAGAAGAATTATGGTTGACCTGACCGACGGAGCAGGGATTATCCAGGCATCTGCCCCTTCTGTCAGAGGCCAGGACATTGACTCTGATGTTCTCGGGGCGATTAATTGATCCGAGGCTTTGCAAGGAATCCTGTCACAGATGCTGTGCGTTTGTTGTTGCCTTTGTCAGGAACAATAGAGTTCTCATTCACTGGCAGGGAATCGAAGACGGGATGCGGTGATAAAAGTGTAAAATCCGAACCAATAGACCACCAAGGATGCCTGTAGAACGGGGATGTACTGTTTGGTCATCAGCCATCAATTACCTCTCCGTGCTCTTGTCAGAAACAACGGCTTGCCGATCCTCATCCCATTTTCCAGGACTATTTTTTCCTTTACATCAAATGTTGACATCTGAATACTTTTGTAGGTTATGTGGGTTCGTGCCCCTGCGAACTCTGACAGTGAGTTCCCGATTCAACTACCTGATCATTGATAAATGTTTTCGTTTTTCCTACTGCATGTCAGGATCAAAGTTCGGTCACGGTTTTGAGCGGCAATTGAGCTCGGAATGTGGAGCTGAAAGTGCTGAATCACAACGAATGCATCACCAGTGATGACAACAGACAAACGACACAGTTTTTGGCTTTATTTAACTGGAGATAAGTTTCTCTTACAAAATGATTGAGTCCTCGAGGGTAATCAGCAAGTAAACAAACACATCATCCCATTTTATCAACCCTGGACTATAGCCTTATGTGCACTGATGTTCCCAAGTTTCATGTTAATGATGTTGTCTTCCTACCATTTTCAACTAAACGACACAAATAATGGGGTGAAGTTTGAGATGGGTCAATTTTGTGAACATTACCTTGAGGAATTGAACCTCATATTGACCCACAGAGCGAAACATGAAAATCCATTCACCCGAGGGTGACAGATGTAAGATGAGAGACGAACCCCCAAAAGACAGGATTTCACCCACTTGACTTATATCGTCCCATGTCAGACTTCAACACCAGACTCTGTTTACCGTAGTGAAGGAAGCAAACGGTCACTCCCTGTCCGTGCACATCCCACATTAATTCCATGTAACTCTGCAGTTTATGCGGCCTCGACTGGCTCTTCCTGCCTCACTAGAAAATTGCTTACGTCAGCATATTACTATCCTTCCAAGTGGTCTTCCTCAAATTCCTGAAAAGACAAAGAGGAATGGGATATTTAATGTGCATTTTTACTTTACAAGGCCAACGTTCTATCCACTGAGCTACAGAACCAATGCATTGCCATGTGAGAGAGAACCTGCAAAATAATAGATGCACTGATAGCCTGTGTAACATGTAGGAAGTCAATATAACACAACCCAGACAGAGCAGAAGGGAGTATGTACGAAAAGATAGCAGGATGTAATTCTAAAACGCACAGTGTTGAGGGTGGTACAAACAGAGTTCTTCCATGGTAGTCGGTCATTAGGATGCAAGAATTCCAATGTCATGGTCTGTTAAGTGTTGCCAATTATAGTAATTAATAGGAAATGCTTACTGAACTTTAGAAACAGAATTATGCGTGAAACATTCAGAATCATTTCCCTCCATGTCACAGATCCACATCCGTAATGTCAGCTGCTATTGCCAGACGTGCATTCGGCTCAAAACAAGAACAGAGGAGGCCATCAGAATAAGGAAGACTGATGGTGGTTTGTTAGAACCGATTATAAGCCACCTGGAGCCAGGATCAATGTGTGCTCTGAAGGTTAGTTTTCCTGTTTATCCTGGTGTAGTGACCACTCTGGAACAATCATCCAATTGACTCTTCTTTATGTGTTGACCTTTGCAGGTCTCACATCGGTTCAGTGCCCCAAGTGGATCCACACATTTTTAACTTGGCGAACTTTACTCAGATCATCTTTGCAGATTCATATTAACACAGCTATTTTTAGAAGCAGAAATAGACCATTCAAGCCAAGTCTGTTCCACCATGAACTGAACTCATGCCTGATTTGATAACTTTCTTCATAACTCTTCATAACTTTACAACTTTGTCTCTCTTCGACTTGAGTATACTTAATGAGCTAGACCCGACAGCCTATGCTGTATAGAATTCCACCAAATACAGAACAATAGTGAGTAAACTTGCCAAATAGGACATAACAGTCAGTCCCACTGGAGTGAGAGAATGGCGAAGTCATGGTGAGAGAGAATGTACCAGTTAAATCTAAAGGAAAGGGAAGGAGTGGGTGTGGTTTCACCATTACACCATTGTTCTGCCATTATCAGATTCCAATCACTTACCCGAACGATTAAGATCGTTACTCATAGAGTAGGCCACTCCCTCTCCCCACTGTTGCATAACCACTGACTGGATTAGTCCCAAACACTGCTCACGCACAACTTTCCAATCCCAGCCATCCAACTACTGTGGCTGCAGGGAATGACAATGAAACGAAACGAATACCCAATCTTATGATTTAATATGCTCAGAAATTCACTGAGAAGCAAAATCTGAGGAGACTTATGGCTGACCTGACCGACGGAGCAGGGATTATCCCCTTCTCTCTGCCCCTTCTATCTGAGGCCAGTACATTGACTCTGATGTTCTCGGGGCGGTTAATTGATCCGAGGCTTTGCAAGGAATCCTGTCACAGATGCTGTGCGTTTGCTGTTGCCGTTGTCAGGAACAATAAAGTTCTCATTCACTGGCATGGAATCGAAGACGGGACGCGGTGGTAAAAGTGCAAAATCCGAACCAATAGATCACCAAGGATGCCTGTAGAACGGGGTTGTACTGTTTGGTCATCAGCCATCAATCTCCTCTACGTGCTCTTGTCAGAATCAACGGCTTGCAGATCCTCATCCCATTTCCCAGCATTTCTTTTTGCCTTTACATCAAAAGTTCACATCTGAATACTTTTGTAGGTTATGTGGGTTCCTGCCCCTGCGAACCCTGACAGTGAGTTCCCGATTCGCTGGTCTCTGATGGTTAATTTAATTCAGTGAATGGCTTTTAAACAGTTACCTGGCCTTGATAAGAGATGTGATTCTAGTTTGTTAGTGTTGTCCACTTGCCAATGTTAGGAGAATAAGAGATTTTAAATAACAGGTCATAAGTTTGACACCCCCATTGCATAGTCTTCCATTGAATATCTGTTTTCTGAGCTGAACATTGACTTTTCATTCCACTGTCAGTGTAAACAGATTCGAAGCGAGTTTATCTGCTGTTCTGAATATTAATGCCTTTGTTGCTGGTAAGAAGTGACAATTAGGAGTCAATGAGAGACACGTTTGTAGATGTGGTTTAAAGTTGCCTGAGCGGGGGCACTTTAAATTTGACCGCTTCTGCTCATGTCCTGACACCAATAAGTGACTCAATCACAGAATTAGAATGGCCAAATGTTACATGAATCAAAAGAAACTGATCCATATCAACGAACGGATTGGATTCGTATCTAATTTGCCCCCCCCGGATGTGAGAATGGGGTACTTATGTGTGCGATCACAGGTGATCAGGGCAGAGAACAGACAAAATTAGGGATTTCAAGGAATGGTGGAGATCTATCCACCATTGTCAGAGAGGAGCTCACTACCTCACCTATGTCCCTGTCCAACTAACATTGAATCTCTGGAGGCAGGGAACATTAATGAGAATTAGTACTGTGTGAAAAATTAAAGTGTTCCCATGAAAAAACGGAAATATATTAACAGACAGCGGTCATAGATTTTACTGTGAGACCTCAGAGGAGGAAAGTGAGAATGATAGTGATGGCGCTCACCCCAAAAATAATATGAGGTTACTCCGACCTCTCTATCAGTAACATCCACGATCCTTACCCTAACTGAAAGACGGATGCCCTGGATAACGGTGAGAAATTTCCTTATATTTGAATCAATTCGGTGCTGAGGCCGGCTGGTCTTTGCAAACATCAAACAATCACAGAATTGGTTTCATGGAAAACATACAAATTTTGGAAGCAAGTGAATTTATGGCTGCGTAACTGACTCTTAATCTTTCCATCGTCTGTTCATTGGAACACCAACTCAGTTTCTATGTACGATTGCACTTTTATACCAATAGGCTGTCACGGTGGTTTGCACTGCTGCCTCACAACGCCAAGGATCTGGGTTCAACCTCGGCCTTGGATGATAGTCTGTGTGGAATTTTCACAATCTCCACTTGAGTGTGCGTATTTCTTCCTACAGTTCAAATGTGTGCTGGGGAAGTGGATTGCCCACAGTGTTCAGGTTTATATTGGCTGGTCTTGGGACGTGCACTGTTGGTGGGGAGAGGGGTGACTCTCGTATGAATGCTGTGCAGTAAGTTGGTGTGGACATTTTAAGTTGAATGGCCCATTTACCCACATCGGGAATCAATAATGCTAATGTTAGTAAACTTGTCGCATGAACACATTGAGAGGTAGCGTTCAGTTGCTGATGAAACGCGGGGCTCTTTCAGATCTCAGTATAGTGTCTTGTTTTATTTTCCCATCAGCAAATACTCTCTTTCTAATCAATTAGAAAAAAATGCACAAACTTCAGCTCTGCCAAATATAGAACAGGGATTTTGCCAGGGAAACCAGTTCGTGTCAAAAGTTTTTCCTTTCTGTTAACCTCAAAGTTATAAATCTGTTTCCCAGATTCTTCCTCGCGCTTCCACAAAATCGAAATTCTGGTATGGATAATTTATTTATGAAGCTTTTTGTTTAAAAAATTGCATCTGGAATCAGTGATGTGCTTGATAATTCAAGTTAGTCAATGATTCTCTCAAATAATTAATCACAGCATTGTTCAGCAACCAGACGGAATATGAAATATTAGTGCCATGTTCTTGAGTGATTGTGTGGAGATTCAATGAGTAATTTTGAATCACAGAATTGTTCAGGTACAGAGGAGGTCATCCAACCCTTTGGGTCAACACGATTCCCCGAATATGCTTTCTGATTTTGTGTCATTACCCTGGCTTCTCCCGCTGTAATCCTGTAATTTTCCCTATAAAATAATGTTTTACTGCCCTTCACTGGAAAAGCCCAAACCACAGATTCATAAAAAGTTCAAATTCTAACTATGTCATTGTGTGAAGTTTATTTCTTGCATCACATTTTCTTATTTTGTTTTTTTTTAAATTCTCCACTCTTCCTCTCAAAGCTTTTCCGAGTGGGAACACTTTCTCACCATCAATTTTGTACTGTACCCACATGATTTTGAAAAATTGTTTTGAATTTCCTGTCTGCCTTCTCAAATTTAACGTCATGGCTGAAATGAATAACTGCCGGAGACTGTTGTTTCAATGTGATTTCTCTCAACCTGCCAGTTTTCCCTTCGTTCCTGTTCTTCCACTTGTACTCAACTGCATCTTGAATCCATCTCGAGAGCCATCTTGCTTTCTGCTTCACTTCATGCTGATTAGTTAACTCTAATAAATACTGGGATGATTTAAGGCATGTTTCTAATTTTCAATACTGTCCACAGTCCCTCTCCCTTGTAACTCGACGAGATTCAGCTCGGAATGTTCACACTGTGCTTGTTACTGCAGGAAACTATGCAGCCGACGCTAACACAAAGTAATAAACAATCTTATTTAGACTTTTAGGCCAACATTGGGTATTTCTGACATTCCCAGTGTTAGTAAGCCTCCTGTTCCAGCCAGTATGGCTCCAGGCCGTGGTTTGTGTCTGCACCAACACTTCACATAATACTGCACATGTCCGCTCAACAGGTGATTGACAGCGGCTCCTGTCCATTAAGAGTAGGGGGCGGAAAGATTAATCCACCAAACGCAGAGCGAACGAGGATGAGGCTAGTGCCAGCGTAGACAGGTAAGGGAGATATTAACTCGGTCCTTACTGTTAATAAGCCAGCCTGGAAATGAGCTACTTATCTCCAATGTTGTCTCTTTCATGGGGCAGTCGGGGGCGCCCAGGACAATCCGTGCACAAGGTAAGACTGAAACATTTTAGTAATCTCCAGGCAGAAGCATGAAATCATGGAGACCCTGGACGATTTTATACTAGCTCCCCCACCCCAAATGTCCCCAGCATTGATATATCGGAATAGCAGGCGGACATTTAGGCCTTCAAGTCTGTCTTTCCCTTCGATATAATGATTGATGGTCATCATACTCAATGCCCTGCTCCAGCTTTCACAACAACACATTGGAACCACGACATTCATATTAATACAGGTTAATAAAAATGTCCAGTTGTGACCAGTCCACAAAAGCAGGACAAATCCAACCCTTAGTCCAGTCAATAAATGCTCAACCATCAGCAAGGTGATGGCAGTGAGTAATAACTGTGCTTTCAGGTTGTACTCAGTCAACAATAAGCAGCTCTCTGATACTGCGTGTTCCATCAGAGGCACTTAGCTTTTTTCCTCATAACATAAATAGTCCAAAATAGATAAAATACTGCACTCACAAGGCAAGGTGAGACTGACTGCCCTTGAAATTAAGGGTGCGTCCGAATGACAAAGTCATTGAAGAGCTTTTGTAAAACTGGAGTCAGTTGGAATCAAAGGAAACATTGTTACAACGAGGACGTGGAATCCCTCGTTAATTAATAGCAAACATTCGGAAAACCTCTCCTCAAATCGTAATCTATTCCAACACTTAAAGAAAAACAACTTTTTATTTCAATCTATTGCGAATAGTAAACAAATAATCAACAAACTAAATATTCTTTTCTTTAACTGAAAGCAATCTATTAACATGCTGTTTCAATAACACATTTGTTATACATTACATCAACTTCATCTCAAGTCGACACAGTTTGTATGTGCTCCGCTGTTTCCAACTTCTATCTGTTTATCTCAATTGTCTCAACTTCTTTCATTTTTACAGAGTACGTTTTGCAGAAAAAGGTACCTTTTGATAGAGAATGCTTTCTAATTTCTTAGAGAGGGAAGTGTTAGATGGGCAGGTAACTCTCCAGCAATAGCTCTCACTCTAGTTTTCAAAATATTGGTTTATATACACTCCAATGACGCATTAATTTTTATAAATTGATTAGATTCCAGATGCCAAAGCAAAACAAAAATTGAAAATTTATTAGCTTCTGGGACCCTGGACATAATTTAATGTAATTGTTTCAAGGGGAGTTGTTGTCGAAATAGCAAGAAAAAAATTAGGTTTTCACCGAGAAGTGTTACCTGTATCTATTTTGGAACAACCCGTCCCCCAGCCTTTTCATTCAGGGAGCAAAGCACGCAGTCTTAATTTCCTTCAACATTCAGAAAATACACTATTTTAAAGAGAACATGCGTGCTTTCAACAATGTAACTCTTGGTGGAATCATCCAGCCCAAATGCTTGCAATTTCTGAATGTCAATCATCCCAAGCCCAGCACATCACTGCAGGGGTTTTGCAGGTTATTGTCTCAGTCCCAATCGTTCTGAGCTGTTTCAATGTCTATTGTTCAATCAAAAAATAAGCGTTGGTTATTTGACTCACAGAAACATGGAATCCCTGAGACGGGCCAACATTACCCAACAAGTTCACACCTGCATTCCAAACACTATCCCGCCCAGAATAATCCGCCAACCTCTTTCAGTAACCCTGCATTTCCCATCGCTAAGTGTCTTACCCAGACTTCCTTGGATAATTTAGCAATTGCAAATCTTCCTAACCTGTACATCTTTGGGCCGTGGAATGGAAATAACACAAACATGGGGAGATTGTGCAAACTCCACACAAAATATCACCCAAGACTGCAGTTGAAGCAAGGGCCCTGGCCCTGTGAGAAAACAGTGGTGACTATTGCGCCAAATGCCACACCTGACTGCATATTATTTAGCACCATTTGCGACTTCTCAGTCACACAAGCATTTCCTGTCTGGAGAATGTGGAGAAAATCAGCCACTTCTCTGATGTTTGAAGAATTTATTTTGAATGAATTAGCTGCTGTAGAACAGGATGAAACTGGAACACATTTAGTTTCTTCTGGAATATTAACTTCATCGGAAAGAAGACACAATGGGCATTAGTCAATCACCAATTAAGAAACAGTTAAATTCCTTGTTACAGCTCCACAGTAAGCTGGAATTGAAACCAAATCTTCTAGTTGAGACTTTGGCACACGATGAAGCACAGGAAAAACCAGGCACTTCCTTCACTTATGAACTTGCTTTTGTTTCAGTAGTTTGGATTTCACATCAAATCTCTTCCCACACCAGTGCAGATGAACAGCCTCTCCACAGAGTGAGATGGCGGGTGCACAGTGGGTCTAATTAACCACTTGAATCCAGGCCCATTTTGAGAGCAACTGACGTTTCTCATTCGTGTCAACACGTTGATGGGTCAACAGATACTCAGAGATTTTAAGGCACTTCCCACTTTCAGGGCATTTAAAAAAAAATCATGTGTGGAAATGCTGTTGTTCAAACAGTGTGGTGGATCAAGTGAATTCTATTCCACACTCGAAACAGACGAATGACCTCGATCTCGTCTGACTGCGTTTATGTTCTGACAAGGCAGTTTATCTGTTGAATCCCTGTCCACACGTACAAGACACAGTTTCTCCACACTGTGAATGATGCTTTTCCCTTCCATGTTCAAAAGCGAATCATATTCAAGCAACAATCAATTGGACAACATCATCAGATGCTGAAATGATATTTGGTTTTAAGCCTTTGCACTGGAAATCTTCTTCTTCTAATGCCTGGGAAATTTATTGATAAAGGAAAAACAGAAGCATTTTGAAGTCCAGAAAAAAAATACAATAAGACGCAAGAGCAGAAGTCAGCAATTCAACCTATACAGTCTGCTCTCACTATTCAGTGAGATTACGGCTGATCTGGTAATCCACGGGTACAGTTTCCTGCAATATCAGCTATCCTTCGAATTCCTTGCTGATTAAAATCTGTTTGTCACAGGGTTCAAATGACTTTATTGTAGGGACTTCAATAAGATGCAGACCAGGAAGGCAAAGTGGGGATATGAAATTATCGAATCGGCCAGGGCTGAAGATAATCCGAAGAGGGTCGACAAGTACATATCTGACAAGAGAACAACTCGAGAAATAGTACCATAAAGATTAAAGAGGTTTTCATTGCGTTTGAGCTCAGCAGATGGAAGAGCCATTAAACGAATTTTTCACGTCAGTTTTTACTGTGGAGAAAGCAAGACCGAATGTTCACTCTCCATGTATGAAGAGGACGATTCCTTTTCTTAAACTATTTGACCAATCATCAAATAAATTGACATTAGGTGATATTTCTAGCGGCTGGATTGCATTCGACTCTGTGTTGCTTCATGCAACAAAGCGTTTACATGTTCCCAGGACTCGATTGTAATATAACGAGGAGAGACTGTGTAGGCTTTGACTTGTCGGACTGCAGTATCGGAGATCGAAGGATGACTTTATAGAGATTCATAAAATCATGAGTGCTCTCGATAAGGTGAACAGCAAAGGCCTTTTTCCCTTGGATACAGGAGTCCAGAACCCATAAGATTTACACAGAATGACAAGATAACCTTTTCACACAGAGGTATGGTTTCTATATGGAATCAACTGCTGGAGCAATTGGTACGTCGAGATACTGTTACATTATTAGAAAGGCATTTGGACATTTAGATGAAGAAGAAATGATTAGCGGGATACAGACCAAATGCAAGCAAGATGGAATAGTTCAGTTTGAGATATGTTGCACTTAAGGAGACCGCAGAAATCATGGAAATAAATACTGATAAATATTTCATAATTCAGGAAAATAACTGCTGAAGGTCCCAGAATATGTTCAAAGGCGGATAAATCTCCGGACCTTGTCACGAACATTCTTTTTTGGAATAAATTTCTCATCGCAAGGAAAGAAAGCTGTGCTGTGAAGAGAAGACGCAATTACACATGCTGTCCTTCCTGGACGACTAGTGGTTACGATGCAGCGCTTTCACCGCTGTGGTTTGGGTTCATTTCTTAGTCAGGGAATCAGGATTTATTGTTCCTAATAAGGGCAACAACAAAAGTAGAGCATATTTGAAAGGAATAACATTTCAAACGCGTTCGCATGTGCCTTGCAACATTGTACAGGGCCGCAAGTTGGCTCACTGGTTATCACTGCTGTCTCACTACGCCAGAGATATGATTTGCCGACAACTGAGTCGACTGTCAGTAAGGTGCATTAATCAGGCGCAAATGAAGACAAAAATGGTAAGGAATTGTTCTGTGAGGGATAGATCCTGGAGGATTGGTATGCATTTGTTGCATCGAATAGCCAGTTTCTGAACTGTAGGCATTCTATGATCCCTTACTGTGTTGCTTTAGCACATGTTCAGACAGGGGAAAAAGTGAGGAAAAACACTCACTTCCCAGTCAGGGATTGATCCATAGTGCGACAACCAACGGATTCACTTTGGACTGAACTATCTCCCTTTTTCCCTGCATTGGTAATGGCAGGAACAGCATTAGAGCGGATTTTCATGTGTTGCATTGGACCCAGCATCCTTTCGATACTGGGATATAAAGAGATAATAAAAGCCATGGATTCCGATGACTGGAATGAAAAGCCGTCAGGAAGATTGTCAGCGTTTACTTGGAAACAAGGAACTGGAAAGGAAGCCAACGATGTAGTGAGGGATAACGCCATTTGAAAAGACAAGGCGGGGTTTCATGGGATGGTGGAAAAGACGAATAGATCATGTGGCGTGACACCAGGTAAAACTGAGTTGTGTCCATAGAGAAGGTTTCCAGGCGATGTGAATTTGGTGAGAGTAAACAGGAGGGAAATTCCCTCATTCGGATGGATCTACATCTAGAGTTTAGAACTTCAAAACCAGCGATGAATGATAAAGAGAAGTTTGGAGCACGTTTTCGTTTTCCCTCTCCAGCTATTGAACTCGAAAATGATTACCTTTTCGCAGGAAAAATTATTCAGAAGCTGATTCTAAAATATTTGGAAAGACGCGTGCAGACACACAAGGAGAGAATTTCACCGGGACAGGGAGTCTGGGCGGCCAGGATGGGTACGCGTTAGGTGCACACTCTCTAATTGGTTAACGTTAATTGGAAAGAAACCTCATAAAACCTCCAACTGAGTACGACTAAGTATAGAATGAGCTGATTGCGAGGAAAGGTTGAGCAGCTTGTTCTACGTGAACTTCTATAATTTGTAAAAGAACTGAGCTGTTTGTGTTAGATCAGCGTTTAAGGGAGCCGATTAGCTCAGTCCACCACATAACTGGTTTATGATATAAAGTGATGTCAACAGTGTGTGATTAATTGACGCAATGTCTCAGCATACACCCAGGATCCTGATCTCCCAACTCAGCTAATATTTTCAACGATGGCGATAATCAAAGTGAAACTCTGCTATCGTGAGTTGGAACTGACCTGCCGGTGTAATGCACCTTTTTTCTTTCATCTGTTGCATTGGAAAATTTGGCTGCATCACAGAGAAGGGAGTGAGTCCATTTGCTGCTCACTCATCTTCCACAAAAATATACAGTGACAAGACACGAAAAATATTCCTGTTTGAATTCTGTAACCTTCATAGCATTACTTAAAAACATCTTTGTCATTTCGATTCGTTTTTCCGATATTAGTCAAAATGTCCACTGAGATAAATCCAGTACTTTGTGGATTGTTTTAATGGCCTGTGCGAGTTTGCAGCAATATCAGTAATATGAAACGAGCTAAACATCCTTTCCAGAATTTAACACAGCGCAGGTTCAGCGATATGAGAAACGCCGTCGACTTCACAAATCGCCTCTCTATCTCTATTGAGTGATGGATATTCACTCAGGGAGTATTTATGGCTGGTCTTAAGTAACCGAGGTCTTTCCCAAGGACAGTACACTCCACGAAATCATATATTTTTTTAGAATAAATGCTGTTTTACTCAACGTTCTTTTGCAACTTGTAAACATATTATATATATATATATATATATATATATATATATACACACACACACATATATGCATGTGCACACATATTTATATGTATATGTTTATATACGTATATATACACGCATACTTGTGTGTGTGTGTGAATTCAGAACATTAGAAATGGATTGTCGGCCATTTGAATGACCTTCCTGTACAATGTGAGAACTTGGAGTTTACAGTAATGTCCCTGACATTTGAATCTGTGGGAAGTGCACCCAACTCCATCTCCTTGGCAACTGCATTAGGGAACTGGAGCTGGACATTGCATCTTTCGGGAGTCTGAGGGGAAAAGAGAGGCGTGATATGGAGGCAGTTACAATTCAGATACAAGAAAAAGGTCGGTGGGATACAGTCGTGAGACGAAAAGGGAACAGGCAGTCAGTGCAGGCAATCGCTATGGCCGTGCCCCTTAGTAACAAGCATACCATATTTGTTACTTTGTGGGGGGATGACTTACGAGGGGTAAGCCATGGGGTACAGGTCTCTGGCACAGTGTTTGTCCATGTTGATCAAAGGGTAGGGTAGAGAGGAGGAGAGCAATAGTTACTGGGGACTAAATAGCGAGGGGGACCGATTGCAGTTTCTGTGGGTACAGGGCAGGCTCATGATTGATGTGATCCCTCCAGGTTACCAGGGGTGGTGATGTCTCACATCGTATTTTCAGGATCCTTCAGTGGGAGGGGGAGCAGCCCGAGGTCATGGTTCATATATGCACCAACAACATAGGTCAGAAAATTGATGTGGATGTATGGCAGAAATTCAGGGATCCAGGGTGACATCTTCGATCGAGATCAAACAGAGTTGTTCTCTCTGATTTGTTACACATGCCACATCATAGTGAGGGATAGAATAGGGAGAGAGCAGGAGAACACGTGTTTGTAAGGATGGTACAGGTGATAGGCATCTGGATATCTGGATAGGTGTGGCACATTCTGGATTCATTTGGACCTCTACAAACAGGATGGTCTTCACCTGAACCTGAAGTGTACCAATATATTGAGGGGTATTTTCGAACGCTATTGAGAAGGGTATAAACGAATTCAGCAGCGGAGTGCGAACCTGAAGTTTAGCTGCAGTGTGCAGGAAGTTGTGAGTGGTGAGGTCATAAATAGGTTTTCGTGTTGGCGAGTGTATACTGGGAAGAACGAAGGTTATTTGAAGTGTGTCTACCTCACCGCCTGGAGCATCTGAGATAAAGCAGGTGTCATGGGTTGTTACCTGGAACTTCAACGTTGTGGCCATTTCAGAGACATGAATCGAGCACTGAAAGGAATGGTTGTTCCTGGCATCTCAGTTTCGATTTTTCAGTAAGAACAGGAACGTCGTTACAGAGGGGGAGATATGACGTTATTCGTCAAAGACAGTATTATGGTAGCAGAAAGGATATTTGGTGGGGACTCTACTGAATCTGCTGAACTAGAATGGGCTGAGATTAAAGTCAGGAAAGTAGAGGTCACCACCAAAATGTTCTAGAGATATGGAGGAAAAGATTGCAAAGATGATTCTGGATAGGAACGGAAGTAATAGGGTAGTTGTGGTGGGGAACTTTAACTTTCCAAATATTATTGTTTGATTACCTCTGATTAGTCAGTCTTTGTCCATGTGTGCAGGAGGGTTTCGTGACGCAGCATGTAGACAGGCCAACAAGAATCAAAACTTCATTGGATTTGCTACTACGTAATGAAGCAAGTCAGCGGTTCGATTTGGAAGTAAGTGAGCACTTTGGTGAGAGTGACCACAATTCGGTATGTTTATTTAGTGATGGATAGGAATAGATACATATATCACAGAGCATGAGTTACCGCTGGGAGAAAGGCCAGTTTGATGCGATCAGGCAAGAGTTAGGATGCACCAGAGGGGAAAGTAACCGCAGGGGTTATGCACACCTAAAATTTGGAGCTTGTTCAGGGAAGAGCTCCTGCATGTCCTTGATAAGTATGTGTCCGTCATGCAGGGAATATGGGGTCGAGACTGTGAGCTATTTTTACTGAAAAATTTGAATTTCTTGTCAAGAGGGAGAAGGAGGTGCATGTAAACATGAGATATGAAGACTGAAATAAGACACTTGAAAATTAAAAGCTAGCCAGGAAGGGCCAAAAGAGAGATTTACTTCGAGCGAAGAGGGGACATGGCATAAAATTCAGAGACATGGGATTGACGGTGATTTAGCGGTTTAGATCTGTAATTGGCCAGCTGAAAGGACACAGAGTGTGGTAGTTGATGGGATATATTCATCCTGGAGATCAGTTACTCATGGTGTACCACAAGGTTCCTTTTTGGGTCCACTGCTGTTTGTCACTTTTATAGATGACCTGGGTTAGGGTCATGAATGATGAGTGAATTCGTTGAATACACTCAGCTCGATGGAATTATCAACAGTGCCAAAGGCTGCTGCGGGTTACAGAGGGACATGGATAATCTGCAGATCTGAGCTCAAAGGTGGCAAATGAAGATTAATATGGAACAGTGTGAGATGATTTACTTTGGAAGGACCAACAAGAATAAAGAGTTCTGGGTTAATTGTAATATTCTTGGAAGTTTAGATGAGCAGAGAGGTCTCGGTGCCTATGTACATAACACTATGAAAGTTAACATCCAAGTTGATCGATTTGCTTGCAAGGAGCACAGTGTGTTAGATTTTATTGGGAGAGAGATTGAGTTTCAGGGCCAAATGATCCCTTTGCAGCTCCAGAAATTTCTCTGCTGTGGCCAAACTTGTAGAGTTGCGTGCAGTTCTGATCGCCACATTATTGGACGGATTGAAAGCATTGCAAAGGGTACAGATGAGATTTCCAAGGATGTTGCCTTCAATGATGGGAAGGTCTAACGAGGAAACGCTGAGGGACTTGAGGCTGTTTTTGATAGACATGAGAAATTTGAGAGGTGAATTAATAGAGACATAAAAGATTATCAGAGGTTGACGTAAGGTGGACAGTGAAGGCCTTTTTCTTCAAATGGTGATGGTTGGCACAAGGGCACATCGACGTAATTTGACGGTGATAGATGCCGAGGTAGATTCCTTTCTCAGAGAGTAGTAAGGGTGGTGAACGTCATACCTTCAACAGTCGTAGACTCACCAACCTTCAGGGCAATTAAATGATCATTGGATAAACTTACAGCTTATTATGGTAAAATGCTGTTCAGATGGACTTCAGATTGGCATCATAGGTCTGTGCAACATTAGGGCCAACGGTCCGTTTTTGCGATGTAATATTCTGGGTTTGAACTGATCTTCAGCTTGAAGTTACAATCATCTCTGGTCACTATCAGTAAAACAAAGACCTGGCGAGAATCGAATGCGCAACTTTGGCAGCTCATGTCCTGCCGTTCTGTCATGCAAGTAGAGCAAACTAACTAATTGCACCACTGGACCTGTCATCTAATGATGACGAATGGCTCCTGAACGTACCACTGGGACCCTCAACCCAATTACTCATTTTTGTTCTGTGGATCTGACATGAAACACAGTGCATAGGAGGTTATACTGATCATGGATAATCGATTATGAAGCATCAGGTTCAGGTAAATGATATAGAAAAATGTGGTGAAAATCGGCTTTATTGAATACTGCGTACGAATACCATGGTTTCCTGCGTTGATTAAAGGCAATGTTATGTCTCCACTGTACTGGGATTTTCCTTCTATCGGCTTCAATTCGTCAGAAAATTCGATTCACTGATATTTCTCCAACGTCCTTTAGCATGTTCATATGTCACATCGACCCACACTGCACACAACGTCAACAATGTTCAGCATACTGCATCCACTGTTTTTATAAACAGTGAAGACTGAATAATGTTATGTAAGGGCAAATTGAAATTCAGTTTAATTAGTAAAGTCGCAAGAGTACAGAGTAAGACTCAAAATATCAGAAATTCACGTTCATTACCTTGGCCAGAATTCCTGCCCAGCAAAGGGGAAATCTGCCCCTGAATCCCCCAGCATCCATGCAATTGCTTGCTCCATGTGTCCACTTGGAAACCTATTTGAAGGCACATTCAGCCTGAAGGAGAACTTGTGAGAATCCTCCACTGTCTGATCTAAATCTGAAACAAGAGCTGTCTATTCCAGCTGGGAGGGAATCGAATTGGAGGTGAGACCAAAGTATTACTTGGTGTTTAATTCATATTGTCCTCATTGTGATTGTTTAAAAACCTGGGCTAGACACAAAGAAGGAGGCCATTCTTAACACCGATCCTGCCCCGCCACGTCATTCGATATCATCATGGCTGACACAACAATGTTAAGTCTTTTTCCAGCCGATCCACAGCATCGTGTTGCCTAGTGGCTAACAGATATTTATCGGCCTCTATCATAAATACACATCGATAATGTAAATCTGTGAGAGGAAAACTTTCCGTTTCTAGACAGTGGGTTTCTGCACGAATATTGTTGGGTTTTCAGATGACAGCCGAGTCTGGTCTGACCACCTTCCAAATCATAAACTAAAACGAGACTCTGAGGGGACTCGAACCGACAACCTTTGAATCGCAACCTGAACAAAGGCATAGAAATCCAACGCGCGTACAATTGCGCCACAGAGCCGCGCTAGCAGCCAGCTTTAAGCATGCATCTTTGTCTTTGACCCATTGCGTTCAGGACACCCATCTCGCGTCTGTCTGTCTTCGTCACACTTTCCAGGACCTGGTCCTTATCCACGTGTGCTCTGGCTCTTCCCGTGTTGGGCTACAGACTGCTGAAACGTTCTCATGACACTTAGCTTTTCCAAATGTTCAGATAATGATTTCCAGATAAACAACATTCTATAGGTGAAAACATTCTTCCCAAATCTCCTCAAAATATCTTGTCTCCCGTCTTTCATTTATGTCACTCTATTCCTTCCCAATAGAGGCTTATCCTTGTCATACATAACTATCCTCTTCATAAAATGTGCACGTTAATCGGTTTCTTACTCAGCCTTCTCTGCGCTAAGATAAACAACCCCAGCCTAGCTCTTCTACCTTCACAATGGGAGAGGTCCAAACCTTGCCATTCTTTTCATCTCCTGTGAACTTCTCCTGCAATCAGACGCTTCCAGCAGTCTAGCGATGTCAACGGAAAAGCAAAGTTCTCTGAAGAAAAGCCAAAAGGTCTGAAAAAAATCAGCAGCTCTTGTCCATCTCTGATGAGAAAGGAAAATTAACGTTTCGAGTCCAATGATCTGTCTTCGGAGAGATGTGATGGGCGGGTGGGTGAAGAATGTGGAAGAGGGCGAACGGTATCTAAAATGATATAACTCGATTTTGTTTCCTAAAGTTTGCATGGTCTCTCGGGAGAAAATGAGTTGCTAATCTTCCAGTTTGTATTGTGCCTAGAAGGAGCACTGCAGCAGACCAGAGACTGAAGTCGTAGCCTGGGAACACAGTGTCTCGATTAGTGTGGTGCTGGAAAAGCACAGCAGTTCAGGCAGCATCCGAATAGCAGTAAATTCGACGTTACGGGCAACAGCCCTTCATCAGGAATACAGGCAGAGAGCCTGAAGAGTGGAGAGATCGTAGAGAGAAGAAGAAAACGTCTTCAAGGCAGGCATCCTTGGAAGACGATTCGCAGTAGGTTCAAAAATCAACTAGGTAAACACAATGACTGCAGCTGCTGGAAACCCGAGTCTAGATTAGAGTGGTGCTGGAAAAGCACAGAAGTTCAGGCAGCATCTGAGGAGCAGTAAAATCGACGTTTCGGCCAACAGTCCTTCATCAGGAATACAGGCAGAGAGCCTGAAGGATGGGAACAGTGTAATGTTGAAGTTTTCGGAGACTGGAAGATCGGGATAGTTTTTGTTGATTCTGGACAGACCGTAAGTGATCTCAGCATTGTCACTGACTCTGTTTTCCTCTCTCCATTGTACAGGGATCACAGTCTGAGCAGGAAATACAGTTGCCTCGATTAAATGAAGTGCAGACAAATCTCTGGAAAATGTGACTGGAAACTTCCACAATGAGGAGAGCTATTGGAAGCCAGCAGGAAATGTAGCTTACAACATAGAACGTTACAATTCAATACAGGCACTTCGGCCCTCGCTTTTGCAGCGACCTGTAAAAATAATGTGATATCCATTGTAATGGAAAATTAACCTGTATTTTGAAACCAATAAAAGCACAGGGAAAGAGAAAAGTAAGTATGTGACTTTGCAGAGGCAAGTATTGCAGACAGACCGAAAAAAAAGTAAAGTTAAATCGAACTAATAGCAGATTTAGAAGGGCAGTAAAATACCATATCAACAGTCAAGGAATGAGAAAAAACAACTCCGTATCTGGAAAGGAACTCGAATGTTTCAGGTCGCTGACATTGAGGTGTTGATTAGAAGAAGCGAATTCTAGTATCAAGGGAAAATGTATTATATGTGGAAGGTGCGCCAGATATCTTTTTGGTAGATACAGGGATAACACATTCAGTCCTTAAATTAAGGCAGTTCAGAGAGTCGACGCAATGGATGCATCAGGAGTTGTGACATGATAGAGATTAACCGCACCCCTATTGTGTGAAACCAGTAATGATGAAACATTCCAATTCTCATTTCTGAACTCGGAATTCTGTCCTTTAACTCTGATGGCTCGCGATCTCATAGAGAGACTAGAATCGGATGAGCGCAGTACCCCAACAGGCTTTCAAGTGATAAAAAAGATTTACCAGCGCAGGCTGTACAATACCACTCACGACCCATGATGCATGTCTATGAGTGGCGATTATACCAGAGAGCCATAAGTTCTGTGAGCGATTCGGTCGCCCAGGATCCAAGTAACCATGTTAATCCCATGAACAACGATTTTATTGCTGAGGATATGCTGCACTGCACAGCACACATACACCATGATGGCCCTTACAAATCATATGAGAAGGATTGTTTGAGGAGATTGCTTTAACCAGATCAGTTATTATTGTGCGAATTGTATTAAAATGATCACAGAAGTGCAGTCAGCGTAAACTTATCCAATATATCTGTGACAGCAAGTAGACCCTATCTTTTTGATGTGGAATACTCATTTCCTCAAGTACCATTGGCGAAGACATTTGGTATCAGGATTTGGTATCATGGGTGCTACAGGCACAAAAAACGAAAGATTGTGTCTTCAGGGACGTTGTGCGTGTCTGCTCAATGCCGATATAAGGACATACATGAAGTTACTAAATTGGCTAACCCGGGCAGACAGGGCAGTCCAGGTAACCCCCGCCAAAAGGGTAGCCTGACGTCTAGGTTATGGTAGATGTCTCGGAGCCAAGATTAAGAAGAGTCCCTACTGAGTGCAGGGCAAAAGGCAAACGTGGTATAGGGTTCATACGAAGCTGTGAACCCAAAAGAATATCCCCGAACTCTGAGTATCGTCGTAGCAGAACACAAAGCTCATCAGAACCCGAGGCTGTAAAAGGAATTACTCCAGACTTTGAATCCCTTCTGAAGACTGGAGTGATAATCCGCTGTGGATAATCATCGGTGGGACCCCCCATTATTCTGGTCTAAAAGGCAAACATTCTAGTTGAACCGTGTAAATGGAGGTTTGTTCACGACCTGCAGGTAGTCAATTATGCTGTTGTTCCACCCGCCCCAAATGTTCCTAACCCTTGTTCTATATTAGCTCAAATTCCACCGGACAGTCAATGGTTCTTTGCTGTGGGTTAAGCAAATGTCTTCTTTAGCATACCGGTACACCCAGAAAGTCACTTCTGGTTTACTTTTCCATTCAAAGGCAAATCGTGGACATTCACGCAACTTTGTCAAGATTACTGTGAGTCCCCACCATAATTAATGAGGCTCTCTGCAGGAGTCTGGACACTCTTGCTTTAACACCGGGGTCAGCGCTTCTGCAGTATGTAGACGAATGCTTAATAGCAGCACCCACAAAGGAACAATGTGAGAAAGATACACTTGCATTGCTCTGCCATCTACGCAGGGGTGGGCACAAAGCTAGTTTCGCAAAACTACAATTTGTGCAACAACAGGTGAAGATCTTAGGTCACTTCTTATCTGAACAATGGAAGGCCATTGGTCAAGACAGTTCAAGCAATCAAGCAAATTCCCAAGCCTCACGCAAAGAAGCAATTGCTATCCTTTTTGGTCATGCGTTCCTACTGTACAATTTTTATCCCACATGACAAAACCCTTGAGGCCCCCCCATTTCCCATGGCTAAGAGTTGCAGAACCAAAGACCATTGCATTTGATTTGAAAATGGCGCTCCAAACTTCAGCTGCACTGGGGATTCCGAATCCAAACAAGCCTTTTGTAAAAACGGTAGAAGAGAAGCGTGGCTGCATGTCATCTGTGCTGATGCAGGACACTGTGAGAAAATTGAGGTAGGTAGCTTACATTTCGGCTAAACTTGGACCCCGTAGCGACAGGATTGCCTAAATGCCTGCGAGTCGTGGCTGCAGCTGAAAACGTTTGTTGTAGCGTCAAGAGATGCAGTCGGCTGTGGTGAATTAACCCTACTGGTTCCACATGCATGCTTACTCGTTTCCAAACAAAACACAGCACACATGTTGGCAGCACTTTGGCTCAGATACAATACTGTGCTATTGGAGATGATTAACATTACCACAAAGAGATGCAACGTCGTTCATGCTGCTAGCCTTCTCCCCACAGAAAGAGCTGGAGACTCCCATGATTGTGTCGCTGTAACTAATGAAATTTGCAGCCCAAGACCAGACGTGCAGGATTCAAAAATTCAGAATCAGGATATGGCGTTTTTTGTGGATGGGTCAGGATTCAGGAGCAAACAGATAGTCCAGAATTGTATTTGGTATGCTGTAGTAACTACCCACTAAGTAGTCAAAACGGAATCACTCCATTCTCATATGTCAGCTCAAGCAGCAGAGCTGATTGTCTTTACTGAGGCATGTAAATTGGCTGAGAGAAGGATAGTGAATATATACATTGACAGCAGATATGCATTCGAGGTTGTACATAATTTTGGAATCCTGTGGAAACACAGATGTTTCTTGACCGACACTGGAAAACCCAACATACAACGTGGCCTGTTTCTGACTCCTGGAAGCGGTCCTTTCGCCTCAATCAATCGCTGTCTGCAAATGTTTCGCCCACACGAAAAATAATGATTCCCTTTGTTAAGACAATGCGAACGCAAACTCAGTCGTAAGGACTGCAACCCAGCAGCCGCCAAGTGATCAGTTGACATGTGCTTTTCAAATATTTGTAATGCAAATCAGACTTATGGGAGTTACAGTCGCAGGCCACGCCGGAAGAGAAGCGTGAATTGACAACGGCAGGGTGCAGAATGAGGGAATGGGTGTGGTGTGGCCCCATTGGTAAATTCTTTCTCCTGCGATCATTATTCCCATTCTATGCCAAATAACATAGTGAGGACCATGTGTCAAAAGGGGGAATGTACGACAGTATTTCGGCGCACTGGTACACTAAGGGCTTTACTCATTACTCCTGAAAATATTGTGAATGATGTGTTATCTGTGCCACTAGTAATGAGGGGAGGGGAATACAGATGAGTCAGGCAGACCATCTCCAATTCCAAAGACCCTTTGAACATTAACAGATTTATTTTATTGAACTAATGCCCAGGGAAGGGAAAAGGCATTGTCTGGTAATAGTTGACATGTTTTCCAAATGGGTGGAACCGCTCCCCACGTCTAAACAGGATGCCATTGCAGGAGCCAAGGCTTAGCTAACTGAAATAATTCCGAGATGGGGAATTCCTGAATGGTTTAGCAGCGACAATGTGACACTATTTGTCAATATTGCGCGAGAGTAGATCAGTGAGGCAACACTGGGCCAACCACCCAGCCAGCGGTGGCAGTAGACAGAGAAATGCTACCTTAAAAGATAAATTGACAAACGTTGTGAGGAGAAAGGCACTTCCAATTGTGCTAAAGAATATGAGATCTAGAAGGAGAGGAATAGCCAATCTTGGCCCGTTAGAGATTTTGCTTGGTAAGTCGCCCAATTCAGGAATTGGCCGAAGACCTACGGTAAAACCAATAACAGACCACTGTGAGAATGAGATTACACTAGATTACGTGCAGTGTGGTAACAGGCCCTTCGGCCCAAGAAGTCCACCACGACCCTCCGAAGAGCAATCCACCCAGAACCACTCCCCTACATCTCCCCCACACCTAACACTACGGGCTATTTAGCATAGCCAATTCACCTAATCTGCACATTTTTGGACTGTGGGTGGAAACGGGAGCACCCGGAGGAAACCCACGCAGACACGGGGAGAATGTGTAAACTCCAGACAGACAGTTGCCTAAGGCGGGAACTGAATCCGGGTCTCCTGGCACTGTGAGGCAGCAGTGCTAACCATTGTGCCACCGGGCAACTGTCTGTACTTCTGTCTCAAATACAGAATCAAGTAAAGGCAGCACTACCCAACTCAGCAGAAGGGAAAATGCACGACCTAGAACCTGGAGATGGATCGTGGTGAAAAACTTCAGGAGGAAGCGCGGGAAGGCGAAAAGGTGGGAGGGACCGTTTGAAGTGCTCCTTTTACACAGTCAGCTGTTAGGTTCGCTCAAAGAGACACGTTGATACACGCCAGTAATTACAAATGTGTAGCTGGACTTGAAGACACATCGGACAACACCGGAACCAAATAAGTGCAAGTAATGATGAGAAGACCCATACAAATATGGGGCTGCCCTGGCAGGACGATCCGTGAAGGCAGGGGCGTCTGGGGTACATCTGCAGACGGTAGTCTTAACCAAGGATGCTAAGTTGACCATTACATGTGACCCAGTTTAGTAACCAGTACGACTATAAATGGGACAATAAATATTTATGCAGGGATCCTTATGGTCCCAGTGACTTGCACTCAGTAGAAGCAACCACGGCTGCAGGGACACCTGACATGGGATATAAGAATTATATTATCAAGGAAGGTGGTGCCATGGCACGGGTAATAATAACCAAGACTCAGAAGAGGGATGAGGAGGCCTGGTGGTGTGGAATAGACAGACCCTTCTCCGATATATATGGTGAATATAGTGGTAGAGCCACTCCCCCCGCGAAATACGTTCCACGAAATAGTAGCACCAGGGCACGGCAACCATCCAAACCAAATAATGGACCAAACACCAAGCAGAGCAGAGCGTATTAATGTCAGGCCAGAACCTCGAGGGAGTTGGTCGAGGTTTGGGAGCGAGTCTAACTCGGTAGTGGAATTGTCGCTTCATGAAATAATTGGCGTAAATGCAATGCCAGTAGGTTGGGAGGTGTGAAGGGCTATTGCTAGATGTGAAAGGAACAGAACGTGTGCCTTGGCCCTAATACAACAACGGAGTTAAGAGGTTGGCTACCATTGTTGGACATGTTTGCACACAGCCCGACATGGACTGCCGAACAAATGACAGAGATTGGCAAGAAATGCTAGCTGCCTGCTTCCACGGGCAGCGACTACCCTGACCCTGATACGGGGAGCAATTATGGCAAATCTCGCGCTAGCACCCGAACTTAAGGCTAACTGCAATCACAATGCTGACACCCTTCCAACCACATCCTTCAATAGAGTGGAAGGCAAGGGAGAAACCTGCATTTGCACACATCAGGGGAGACTACATTTGGGGTTCTCCCAGTGATATACGACGCTATTATTGAACAATGACTCTTGCTCCGCAACCTATGCAAGGGGTACGATTTTACACATGACTTGATCTTTTATCAATAATCAGACCAAGATGGCGGGTATAATATGGGCCTGTACAGAGAAAGGACACCACCAACGCCTGCGACAGAAGTGGTACTGCTACGCCGTGGTACTGTCTACAGGCACGACAGTGTTCGTCCGAAATGCCAGGAGCGGCCAAAAAGAAGTGACATCCCGCGGAATTGGAATGTGTACACACTCGCAGACCCCTGGACTGCACTAGGAGCGAATATTGGGTGGTCTATTCTCTTGTGAGCAGGTGCAACGGTGGCAATAAACTTGATGAATTGTCTCGCATACAGTGCATTGATGCCAGCAAATGAGACGGAAGAAGGTCTGACGCTCTTTAATACTGAGTTAACGGCAGTAAGCGAAACAGTGACATTAAATCGATTAGTACGAGACATACTGACGGCCGAGATCGGGGGCGGGTGTAAAATGTTCGTACCTCAAGCTGTTTTAATATTCCTGTCAGCGCGTTCCGTCTTCAGACTGCAGTTACTGAACCGCAATAATCCTGTACCAGTTTTACTTTACCAAAATACAGGCTGAGACTTCGATTGTGCAGAGATGAGGACAGTCGGATGCCAGAAACTGCAAACTCATCCATGTCACCAGGAAACAATTTTGTGTGTGGAGACACACAACGTAATTCTGCAGCCTGGACAATAACAGGAAAATGGGAATGGAATCCAGCCCATGTTTGTTTTTTATCTCACGCAGATTGTTTTGTCTCTCCTTGTCTCTGTCTTGAATCTGTCTTCGCGCTGAACCACGAAGTGGGGAGGATTGGACTGAAGCAGTGGTGGTGATTTTCTTTCCTGGTTAAATTTTTGAATATGACTGCTATTTCTCCTGTCCATGTTCACATCACAACTCTGAAGCATGAAAGCGTGAAGAACACGTGGGACAAGTGGCGCAAAGTCTAACGTGCCTGACTCCAGATCAGAACATTGTCGGTTTCACTCCTCTCTTGCTCGAGGTTAACTCAGGTATTTATTAATCTCACAACCTAATCTTCCTCATTGTTCTGAAGCCGAGATGAAGTTTGAGCTCCTGACATGCAGACACGAGAATCTCTTTCAGTACATGTCCCGGAGAACATCACAGTCAATGTCGCAGCGTCATCACAAGTGAGGAAGACCAAATAGTCCCACACACTGTGAATCGGCACTTTTCAATTTCACAGAGCCATGGGCACAATCGCTGTGGCTACTCGTAATTGCAAGGAAACAAAATAAATATCTCAATCTCATGTTGGTTCATGGAGAGCCGAGGCACCTTCTCCTTGCTTAAGAGGCTGGAACATTGACTCTGATGTTCGTGGAGATGTCCATGCTGTTGATGCTAAACAAAACAGCCCTAACTGGGAATTGATCCCGGGCCGCAGTGGTAAAAGTGCCAATTCAGGACCAGTACACGACAAGGGACGTGTACAGCGGTCAGACGCACGTAGTGTGATATACTTCAAATGTGTTGGACGTGTTCTTGGCAGAAACAACCGCTTCACTATCCTCATTCCAATTTCCATCTCTTTGCCTTGTATGCCTTAGCATCACAAATACAGATTGAATACATCTGAAGGTTGTGTTTATTTCATCACAATGAGTTGTAGATTTATCCACCACCACTGGTGGATAAAGTCGTTACTGCTTATCTACTGAAAACTTTCTGCCTCGTACATTTAATCTACACCACTTGGCGTTTGTCCGAGAGGAACCATTTCTTTCAGCTGAACATGCCTTTATCTCTCATTGTTGTGCACATTTCAATCATGTTTCCTCACAACCTCCTCTTCTCCATTGAAATTAGAACAGAAAAACTGACGTTTCCAAAAAAAAAAACAACCTTTGCTGAATATGCATTGTGTCATTTTCCTGGGCCTGATGATCCAGTGATCTCCGGAACATGTCAGTAAAAATTGTTACATGAGCACTGATCTCACAACAGCAGTATTTAAATGGATTGACTAGTTTTAAAGACCGAATTGTGGGATTTGATCACGTTCGCTAAACAAAATTGACTGCAGCTGCACAGACTGAACAATGTCAATGCGAGTACTTGATACCGAAATGTCTCAGTGAAATTGGAGGAGGGACGTCAAACTGGTTTACTGTTCGTGGGTTGGGGAGAAATCTCCGAGAATTGGTGGGTTTGAATCCTGATACATAGACAGCAGAGATGTGAAAGGGCGAGGGTTTGAAGGAGCAAAATCATCACCTCGACGAATATTTTTATGTCAAAAAAGATTGAATCGCTCCTGCTTTTGTTAAGCATGTCTTACTCTGCATAGAACGGTAACAAGTCACAATACTGGATGTCAAATTGCAGATGATCTTTCTGCTTCCACAACGCAAAGAGCTAACCACTGCACGATACCGGCACCGCATGGAATAGCATGATACAAAAAGCAGTAAAAATAGTGGCAGAGGATATGTTAGGATCAGGTCTACATGAACAGTAGGAATACGTGACAAACAGTGACCTGGACATGCAAACTCATGGTTGGCTGAATGGTTAACTTCGGTATCTCAAGAGCCGATGGATATTTCTTCACTTAGTTTGTTGAAGGCGAAGATTGATATAGTCCTCCAGAAAATGAAAGGAAAAGCGCAGAGAATTGCTGGAATGTGTTTCTGCAAAAGAAATGTAGTTTACCATCGGTTACTTTACCAATTTCGTCATACAAGGAAGTGACCACTGCTGCGGAATATCATTTGGTGCCAGGTTTCAGGCCTGGAATACGAGAAACTGTGTGGTGCAGCAGCGAAGATCAAACTGGAAATGCGGATGAGGATGAGCCAGCGGATATGAGTTCAGTAATGAAATCATTGAGTGTGAAGTATTTCACTGAAAGTACAGAGTGAACTGAAATGCCGGGGATTGGGAGTTCCAACATTGCGTGGAGCCGTTTCTATTGACGTGGTATACGTCGCATCAGGCTGGGAGCTCCAACCTCAACTGCAGCAGCTTCCATTGACACGAAGCGGGGAGCATTGGGATATCAAGCTGGAAGTTCCAACTGTATCTGGAGCAGCTTCTATTGACATCTGCACTGAGAGAAACGGAGGTAATGGCTAACTCTGTTCTGGGCAGAAAGGGAATTTTTTTGGTCATTTCATTTTATTCAATTTCTTGTAAACTCGTACAGGTCGTAAAAATACTCGCTGACTTCGAAAATTAGCTTGAATATGATGTTGTGATTAGGCATTAGCTTATAAAAAGTGCTGTAGCAAAATCAGTTAAGTGATTTTGAAATTCATCAGATGAGCGGAGATCCCATTGAATGGCTGTGCAGACACAAAGTGAATGGAAGCTTCATGAGGATGAATGTCTTTTCGTTACAAAACCTCCCGCTGCACAAACAGTGGATCATTGCAATGAAGCGGTAATGGTGGTTATTTTTCCTGGTTATTCAACTTGTGAACATGAGTACGATTGGGCATGTCCGTGTTGAGATCACAACTCTGCAGAATACTAACCTCAAGCACGCACAAGCGCAGTGTCACAATGGATGATGCGCTTGGTTACGGTCCAGAGATTGTAGTTAAGGTTTCGACTTGGTTCAACAGCAAGAATGGCAGGCTTCAAATTCACATACAAGTTAATTTACCGCACAATGTAGCACATACAACGGGCCAGTGGCACAATGGATAACATGCCTAACTACAGATCTGCTGTGTGGAGCTTCGATTCCAACCTGGCTTGCGGGCAGCGCTGACTTTATTGCACTTAAAACTGACGGAAATCTGAAGCCGAAATGAGGTTTGCACCTTGAACTGCAGGGACAAGGGTCCCTTCACTAAATATCTCTGCGAACGTCAGAATCAATATCCCAGAGTCATCACTGGAGGGGAAGCTCAATTCTTCATTCACGTTGCCCTTTACACCTGTCAACATTCCGTGATTCACTGTGGCACCTGCGATTGTAAAGGAAACAAGACACAGAGTCAAATCTCAGCTTTGGCAATCTTGGGAAAACCTTTAGGAATCAGAAACAGAGGAGAATGGAGAGTGAACTGTCTGAATGAGTAGAGACTGCCAAAGTACCGCTCCCCTTCATTAAGAGGCTGGGACATCGTCTCTCATTTCTCGACATCATTAATTGATCCGAGGTACTAAAAGCACTCCCTTTGCAGGTGGTCTGCTTTTGCTGATGTCGCTGTCAGAATCCAAACAAACCCCAACTCCCGTACTGAGAATCAAAGCCGACTCACAGCGAAGGAAGCGAAAAAAATGGACCTGCGAGCCCACCATGGACAGCTACATGAATACCACGTTTGTGTAGAATGACAGCCCTCAAGGTCGTTGTACATGTTTTCGTCAGATGCAATCGCTTGACTGTCTTCATTCATTTTCATCACTTGGCCTTGCATGCATTAAGAACTCAAGTTCAGATCCGTGTATTTCTGAAGGTAATGTGGGTTCGCCTCTGCGCATCCCTTCAGACAGTGAATCCAGATACAACCATCCGCTTGCTGATGAGATTTTTGTGCATATCTCCTCAACCCTTTCCACCTCTTAACTTCTGTCTACGCCCCGGTGATTGGTCAAGAGGAAACATTTCTTTTAATCTGCATTGTTCATGTTGCGCATTACTTAGTGCATATGAAATATGTATCCTCACAGTTTCCTCTGCCTTAAGAAAACAACCCCAGTCAAAACAATCTGTCTTCATAACCTAAACTTTTCAAATTGGTCAATTTCTGCACGGTTTCCAGTGCGATCACATGACTACTGTCATGTGAATTGCAGAACTGAACGCAATCTTTCGGGGGAACCGAATGAACAAATGAAATAAATGACTGGAGAAAGCCACAGAAACTAGTCTTTTCCAATAAAATATCTTTTGCTCAATCCTGCGCTGTGCACTTATCTTGAACCCAATGCTCCAGTAATCTCTTGTCCGTGTCAGCAAAAGCTGCCCCACGAGAATTAATTACAGAACAGCTGCATCTAAATGGATTGAATTGCTTGAATATGCTGACCATGTGATTGAGCAGTTTCACCAAAAACAGTGACCGCAGCAGTACAGAATGAACGGTGTAAATGTGAGTATTATATTGCGCAATATCTCAGTGAAATGGGAGGGTGGACGTTTAGCCGAGTTAGTTCTTGTATGAGGGAGAGATTTCTCCGATAAAGGGTGGTTATGATATGTGAAACGCAAAGATGTGAGACAGTGGGTGTTTGAAGAAGGAAACTTATCACCACGTAGGGTATTTTATGTAAAACTAAGATTGATTTTCTCAGCGTTTGCTAAGCACATATTACATGGAGTTAATCGGGAAAAATGCCGATTGCTGTGACTGTGATTCGAGCAGAACTTGCTGTGTTGACAATGCCAAGGAAGAACCATTTCATGATCCTGGCGCCACATGGAAAAGCACGAGGCAAAAAGCAATAAGGATCGCGGCAGAGGTTATGCCAGGAACAGAACTACACGCACAAAGGAATACTTGTCAAACAGTGTCTGAGATGTGGGAACTCAGATTCGGTTGAAGCTTTAACTTCTATGTCCCGAGAGACTGTAGAGTTTGCAACACTGAGGTTGTAGGATATTACGTTTGCGAGATATCTACAAAACTTCAAAGGGTCATGGGATACTGCAGGGTGTTGCTGAAATGTGTTTCTCAATACTACTGTATTTTAACATCGGTTACTTTACTAATTTCCTCACTCATTGACGTAATCATATAATGGCATGTCATATAATCCCAGTTCAAGGGCGTGGAATCAGAGAAATTGAGTCGCACTGCTCCCAAAACAAATTGGAAATGGTGATGGCATTCAGCGCGAGCATGTGGCTGCGAAAATGCAATCGGTGAGCGGAATGCCATTCTCTGATGATACAGAGGCACGTGAAATATCGAGGCTAAAACTCCCGCCTTAACGACAGCGACTTCAATTCCCACGCATCAAGAAGCAGTGGGACATCAGGTTGGGAGCTCCAATTTCACCTGCAGGAACTTGTATTGACATGGAGCAGGGAACTTTGGGACATCAGCTGGGCGAAAATATAGTCACCCATTTTAATCTGAAATGAAGTAGTTTTCAGCAGGGCACTTGTTTGTGGATTGAGAGAATATCTGCAACTGGGACAGTCTAAATTACAGAGAAGAATTCTGCAAAGAGTTAATTCTTGGAGAAGCATCTGTGCTTCTGCCCGTCCTTATAAGGTTGACTTTGAACTGGATTAATTTCCATGAAGGGATTTTTTTGCTCAGTTCACAGTATTCACTTTCCTGCATACTCGCAAAGGTTGTTACTGTAATCGAAACGTCTGAAAGTTAACTGGTATATACAATGTGGTGATTAGTGTCAGGTTCACGTCAGTTATGATGAAGAAGTGGATTCAAAATTCATCAGATCAGCAGTGATTGAATTGAATGACTGAGCAGACAGAGTGTGAATGAAAGCTTCATGAGGACACGTGGTTATTTTTTGGAAAATTTGCTGCTTTGCAAGGTGATGAAGATTGGACTGAAGCAGTGACAGTGATTATCTTTATTGCTTGTTCAACTGGTGAACATGACTGCTATTAACCATGTTCGTGTTAACATCATGGCTCTTAAAACCGCACTTGTGCATCGTGCCAGTGGTGCAACGCGCTGAACTACGGATCAGAAGACTGTAGGTTTGAATCCTACCTGGCTCGAAGTCAGTGCACATTTTAATTACGCATAAAAACTGATTTTCTAAAGCCGAAATAAGGTATGAACTCCTAATCTGCAGGAACGAGAATGCCTTCATTAAATGTCCCTGAGAATATGAGAGACAATGTTCCAGCGTCAACACAGGAGGGAAGCCGAATAGTCGCACACGTTACTCATGGGCACCTTTCCATTTCATAAAGCCACCGATCGAATAACTGTTTCTCGCGTGAATGCTCGGCTTTGAGCATTTTTCGAAACTCTTTGGCCGGTGGAATCAGAGAAGAATGAAGTGTGAACTGTCCAACTGATCTTTATAGAGAGTGAGTTCCAGAGTTTACCACACGCTGACTGATAAAGTTTTCCTACCAGTCTATTCAAAGCTTTCTGCATCTTATCTGAAATCTACAAACCCTGGTGTTCGATCAAGAGCAAATGTGTCCTTCAATCCGTCATTCCATTTTCCTCATTATTTCATACATGTCAATCATGTCTCCTCACAATCAGCTCTGCTCTGAAAAAAAAAAAACAACCCCCGTTTTGCCTAGGCCACGCCACTCAAAACATTCTTATGCAGACAATCCAGAGCGTAACGTCGTTATTTGTTTTGGTGAATATATAGTAAAATTTACTCGGAATACTTTAGCTAGGTTGACTTCAAGTTTTAAAAACAGAGAGAAAATTATTCACAATATTAAGGGATGAAACACAGTGAACAGAATATAGAATACCCACAGAACTCAGCTACCCAAAATAGACTTCATTATGCTTTTACAAAAATACACAACAGTCCTGATAATTAAACCCCATAAACGCAGAGCAAAAATGAAACAGGTTTACTATTCGAAATTAGAGGGGCAGAAGAAGAGAGACACGCACATCACTGGCATCGATAGGCACATTGAAAGCCTTCGTGTAATTAAGTGTGGCTGATACTTTGGCAATGGTTAACAAAGTATTTAGGCTGTCAAATACATTTTGAAAGTCTTGTAATCACTGAAAATTCTTGCCTGTTCGGTGAGTGGAGCAGTCCCATTGCTAACATTCAACACAAACTTTCAGTAAAAGCCACTCAATCCGGGGACCGTAGTACTGCTCTTTTCGTCAGCAATGTGTAAAAGTCCCCTGTAACTTTCGATTTCGCATTCCGTGGGGTTATTTGTCCGTGTTCAACGACATATCCCAGGAAGGTGACTTTGGCTTTGGCAGATTCACTTTCAGCTAGGTTTACAAACCAGTTTGACTTCCGAATTCGATCAAACAAGCCCAATAAATGCTGTAAATATTCAATCCATGAGAGACTGATAGTCACCAGGTACAATATACACCACACAGTTGCGCATCCGACAATTACCCTGCCAGTTAACCTCTGAAATGTGGCTGAATTGCTTTCCGTACAAACGGCATTACTTTAAATTTCTGCAGGCCAGTTGGCGTTGTAAAATTGCCTTTTATCTATCTGACAAAGTTCACTACCAGTAACCTTTTGAGGAAGTCCAACTTCGAAATGTAAGTTGCTCCTTCAATCTTTTCCACACAGTCCTCCAACTGCAGATATGTATATGCATAAGTCTTTCTAACAACATTGATTTTGTGATCGTCCACACATAACTGTTGGGTCTTTTCTGGCTTTGGCACCATGATGATGGGTGTACTCCATTCATTGAAACTCACTTCGGTTATGCCATTTTGGAGCAGACGTGACATCTCCTTATGAACTTGTACAACTTTAGAGGGTTATGCCTGCAAGGATGTTCCAAAGTCAGAACATCATCTCCTGTACTTACGTCATCTACAATTAGATTATTAATACCCAGTATATTTCAGCAGGTCTCCCCATGCAAGAGTAATAACTTCCAATTTTCTTCTGGAAGATAACTGAATAACTTTACCAATTTTGGACAACTTTTGCATTGTCCAATTTTATTTCAGGAATTTCCAATGCAGAATTCCTTGACATTGCTTCTTCAAATTGTGTCGTAGTCAATAACACCATTCTCCTCTTGCGTTCGTTCTCTGCCAAATTACCGTTAGAGCATATTCCAATCGCACATTCTGTGAGATTCCTTCATGCCTGGAATCGCTATCAAGTAGCTATCCTCACTGAATTTCTTCTCAATTTAATAAGGTCTTCTAAACCTTACTTTAAAGTTTCACCGATTATTAAAATTTAAATAAATACATTAATCCCAGTGGCAAAATTGTTATTTTTTGATTTCTCATACACTTCCTGCTTCACCATTTGCTGCGATACTTTTAAATACTGTCCCGACAACTCCCCAACATTATTTAGTCCAACTCTAAAATTTGACACATCGTCCAAATGCGTGGTCTCTGTAATCTGACAATAATTTTTCCTTAATAAATTTTAATAGTCCTCTTACTTTATGCCCAAAATTGGTTTCAGACGGACTTAGTTTGGTGGATTATTTTGGTACATCTCAGATTGCAAACAGCACTGACGCAACTCCCTTATGGAAATAATCCGGCTACTCCGTGCCATAAAACCTCAACATAGTCTTTAATAATTGATGTCACCTTTCCAGTGCAACCTGAGATTCTGGATGGTACACAGTAGATTTGAATCGTTTTATTTCCAAACTATCTACCTACTCCTTGAAAAGTTTGGATGTGAAGTTTGACCCTTGAGCTAATTGTATCTCTGATGGTAGTCTTAATCTCGTTTGTTAAAAAAATCGTAATTATTCCACAATCCTTTTAGCTGCCATATTGCACGATTGAACAACTTTTGGAAATCTCGTCAATACATCCATTTCTGTTAATTAATACATATTCCCATCGCTTGTTGAATGTTGGGAACCTGCACAATGAATGAAGACAATTAAGAAAGATTCCTCATTCGCTGGAATAGGTATTAACGGTGCAGGCTTCATTATTTCGCAAGATTTTCCTATTAGTTGAAATGTATGATACGTCTGGCAAAATCCAAATGCATTCCTCTGCAATCCAGGCCAGTAAAAATGTCTTTGCATTTTAGCCTCCGTTTTCCTCACGCCGAAGTGACCTCCAATTTGTGGCACATGCAGCACTCGCAGCACTACTTTTCTATAAAATACTGGAAAACTAATTCTTCCCATTTATCACTTGCTTGAATATGTGTTGCTCTCCATTTCCTCCTTAACATATAATTTGTTAAGTAATATCACACGGGGATACATTCACTCTCCTTCCAAGTACATGTCTTCTGATCCAACTGCTTTAATTTTTCATCTTTCTGCTGTAACTCAGTAGCATAGTAGAGCTGAATATACTTGCATTTTTAACGCTTGTCCCCTGCTGTATCCCACTGATCTGATAGAAAAAATTGTAATCATATTTCAGCTTCCATATCCGTGCCTTTTGATTTCTCCTGCTTCAGCTTGTGACTCTGTGATCGCGTTAAGACAGAATCTGGGAAATTTCCTTGATAAACTTCCTGCATTGCTACACTTGCCTGCATCTCGTCTGGCTTTGCAACTGGAGAAGGCAGCACGCTTATCGGTAATTGATGTACATCATTTGCAAGCACAAATTGTATCCTTGGAGCTGAGAGTGTTTCCATAACTCCCACCACAAATTCCCCACTCTTTTTTGCCCGCTCCAGCCTCACTGTACATAACTGAGCAATTTTTCGTCCCACCATGAATTCACATACACATATTTCTTCAGGACTACATATTTCCCCTTCCTTCTGCATCACAGACAGGCACGATCCTGTGTCCCTGAATATTGTTACCTCTCTATCTGCTACTCCTAGCCAAGGTAAATGAACTTTAACTTTGCAGGTATATTATTAAAGCAGATGTGGCACTTCCCCCTTACCAACCTCTGATCGGCTTGTGCACTCTGATGCAGCTTTCCACCCTCCACTGTGCTTTCTATTGCCATGCCAACAAAATATCCAGGCTTGTTTCGTTTCCCTGCATCTGACTTTCCAGTGCTTTCCCTCGTTCTCCAACACTGATTTCATGGGGCCTACTTTATTGTAATGAAATCCTCCGATCTTGTTCCCTTCTAGAGTTCCCTATTTATCCTGTGATATGTTATCCTAATGATCTTCACAGAGATTTAACTTTCCCTTTCCACATGAGGATTTCTCTTTGCCCCAATTTCGATCCCTCAGACTTAAAGTGATTCAGGAAGCCCATCCTTGTTTTATGGACCACTTCATAACAATCAGCCATTTCAGCTGCTAACCTTGCCGTTTTAACAATATGCTTTTCTAGATTAATCTTATCTTCAGCCTTAATCTCCAGCCGTTTAAGGTGAATTCCTTTAATAATAGCCAATTTCTGAAGTTCAAACTGTGTCTCCCTTTCTCTCTGCACTGCTGCTTTCTCTTCTTCCCTCTCTCTACTTCGAATCGTATCTCAAACTGCTTCAAATCTGGTATCCTTTCCTTATCTCTTCCGTCTAACTCAAGCTGCTTCATTGTCAAATAAATTTTAACCATCTCTACAGATTCTTATGGATTTTCCAGCTTAGTTAAATGCTGACGATTGCGGGAATGATCTCTCCTTTCTTCACAGAAATAGACAAATACAACCCCAGCATTTCTGCTAATTCCAGAAGCCAGGCCTGAATTGTTTTATGTAAGATTACCAACTTTACATCGTCCATAGCCAGACAACCATTTGTACCTAAATGAGACATTACTTTCCTAGGCATTGTCTACCCCAATCCAAATCAACACCCGAAATAAAGACGCAAGCACCTTTCAGTTGCTCTTTTAATCCATCAACTACCTCCCAATTTGTTATGGACGAGGCTAACCCATTCAAAATGTTATTAAGCAGACAACCCAGACCGTAACATTATATTTTTGTCGTTAAGTGTATAGTGAAAATTACCCGAGTAAACTAGTTACAAAAAATATTCACAAAATGACGGATTGAAAAACAAAAGACAGAATATAGAATATCCACAGAACTTACTCAATCCAAAGTAGACTTACTTATGCTGTTCTGAAAATACACAACAATCCTAAAAAAACAAGAACCTTAAACACTGTAAAAATGAAACAGAAGCTTAATGGTAAAGATTAGAAGGGCAGAAGGAGAGAGGTTGTTCGTTTGTGCACCACTGCTGCAGGATCTAAAAACCGGAATTCAGCTTTCCAGAATGACCACACCCTTTCCATTGTACAGTTCATTTCTAAAACATAAAATCTTTGCCCTTAAGCCTCAGCTGTTTACTGAGAAATGAAAGGCCTCTCAGCGAACACTTTTATCTCTGTAACACTTCATCCGATTCTGAGCCTGAACTGTTTTACAACGCCTTTGATAAAAAAAAAGATATCAAGACACATTATCCTTGAGGAAAAGAACAGCTCCGTTTTTTTTTTATAAAAGAGAACATCTTTGTGAGATCCCAGTCTGTCTAAACTATCTTCATAAGTGAAACTCTTCGAACAGACGATATCCTGGTAAATCTGTTCTGCACCGTTACCAATGCAATCACATCCGTGCTGTAATGATAATTGCAGAAAGCCACACAAGACTCCAACTTAGAAAACCACAGAAACTGCACTTTTCCAATAATTTGACTTTTACACAATACTGCCCCGTGGAGAAAGTGAGAAATGCAGATGTTAGAACTCAGAGTCGAAAGTGTGGTGACAGAAAACACAGCAGGTCAGGCAGAAGGCGAGGAGCGGGAGAGTTGATGATTCAGGCATAAACCCTTCATCAGCAATGATGTTCGTGGCCGTGGGGGCTGAGCGATAAATGGGCGGTGCAGGAGGTTTGGGGGCGTGATAACTGAGAATGCGATGAGAAGATAAAGGTCGAGAATAAGATACTGGTTCTGACAGGAGGTGGAGCGCATAGGTTGGAAAGGTGATGTGCAGGTCATGAGGGCAATGCTGAGTTGGTATCATGAAACTAGAATAATGTGAGGGCGAATGAGGAAATTGGTGATCCCATGTGGCATCAAGATCCCAAGTGGAAGATTTGGCCTTCTTCTTTCAGGCGTCAGGTGTTTAGGGAATGTCAATGAAGGTGGCACAGGACCAGCATTTGCTTGTCAGATTGGGAGGGGGAGAATGAATTGCATCAGTGATGAGCTTCCAAGCGCATATCAACCTATCATTACAACATGTCGTTAAACGTCAGGAACAGTATCTCACACTACCACACCTGAGGAGAAGACGAGGATTGCAGATGCGAGAGATTAGAGTCAGGAAGGATGCCGCTAGATAGCACAGTGGTTAGGCAACATCGGAGGGCCAGGAGTGTCAATGTTTACAACATTCCTGACGAAGAACTTCTGCTCGAAACATCGACTTTCCTGCTCCATGGATGCTGCCTTCCCAGGTGTACTTTTCCGGATCCACAATTTTAACTCGACACCACCTCAGCTCATCTGCATAGGAAAATTAAGATGCACTTGTCACCACTCAGTTGATTCTTCTATCGCATGCGAGACAAACTGTAACATTCTTTTCCCAATAAATATCAGGTCATTCAGATCACTAAAGAAAAGAAAAATGCACAGGCTGAATGTCTGAGAGAAAAGAAATAATTGTTGTAGAATTCAGCATCCTGTCAGTTCAACTGAATGTTTGGATATTAAAATTGGTAAAGGAAAAGAGAAAGCTGCAGTTCAATAACTGCTACATTCTATTTCTCAAAAGAAAACCGAGTTTAATGAACTGGAATGTTTCGATCAGGCAATGCATGCTCACCTTGTCAAGTACTGAGAGGAATGGAGGAATATATATTGTTTTCGCCACTGCTGACCAGATGAAACATATAATTTTGCATTCCGAATCTGTTGATGCTCCTGCAGAAAAGTCAATGTGACTCATATCCCAGCACTGCCAGTTCGGTGTGTATTTCAGAGTCCTGCAACATCACATTTAATTCAAATGATCTTTATTGATTGTTCCTTATAAATATGGCATTCTCCATTTCATAGTGCATTGGGCAATATTGTACACACTCATTTATTCATCGGTTCATCACTCAATTTTAGCACCCCTAACTTTCAATTCACGACTTAACTACCAAACGACATTCACGAAAAAAAATGTAATTTTTAAAACCGAAGACTGAGCTGAAGCAATGCCTGTTGGAATTCAACCATCATTATCTCACTCTCTATAACTTACTTAGTGTTTCTCAGTGCCTGTCACCATAAACCTGTGCCCTCTAGTTTGAACTTCACCATTCTGCGCAAACGATTTAGGCCAGTTGCCTATCCATACCCGTCAAGATTTTATAAACGGTGAGAACGTTACGCGCTGCCTGGAACATTCCAGCTAGAAAGCTCCTGCCTACCCCATCTCCACGCTTAAATCCAGCTCTCAGGTCTCCGCAACATCCTTGTAAATCATTCGTGGACAGTTTCAATTTTCATAAAATCCTTCCTGTAGAAGTTGACCATAATTCTAGAATCTCGTATCTCGAATCTAGAATCATAAATTCTAGAATCCATCATTAAGGATGAGGTTTCTAAACTCTTCGAAGAGCAGAGTCTGATTAGAACAAGTCAACATGGATTTAGTAAAGGGAGGTCATGCCTGACAAACCTGTTGGAATTTTTTGAAGAGGTAACAAGTAGGTTAGACCAGGGAAACCCAGTGGATGTGGTCTATCTAGACTTTCAAAAGGCTTTTGATAAGGTGCCACACGGGAGGCTGCTGAGCAAGGTGAGGGCCCATGGTGTTCGAGGTGAGCTGCTGGGATGGATTGAGGATTGGCTGTCTAACAGAAGGCAGAGAGTTGGGATATAAGGTTCTTCTCCAGAATGGCAGCCGGTGACGAGCGGTGTCCCGCAGGGTTCGGTGCTGGGGCCACAGCTGTTCGCATTATATATTAATGATTTGGATGAAGGAACCGGGGGCATTCTAGCGAAGTTTGCCGATGATACGAAGTTAGGTGGACAGGCAGGTAGTACTGAGGAAGTGGGGAGGCTACAGAAGGATCTAGACAGGTTGGGAGAGTGGTCCAGGAAATGGCTGATGGAATTTAACGTGAGCAAGTGCGAGGTCTTGCACTTTGGGAAAAAGAATAAAAGCATAGACTACTTTCTAAATGGTGAGAAAATTAATAAAGCCAAAGCACAAAGGGATCTGGGAGTGCTAGTCGAGGATTCTCTAAAGGTAAACATGCAGGTTGAGTCCGTGATTATGAAAGCGAATGCAATGTTGTCTCTTATCTCAAGAGGGTTGGAATATAAAAGCAGAGATGTACTACTAAGACTTTATAAAGCTCTGGTTAGGCCCCATTTGGAATACTGTGTCCAGTTTTGGTCCCCACACCTCAGGAAGGACATACTGGCACTGGAACGTGTCCAGCGAAGATTCACACGGATGATCCCTGGAATGACAGGTCTAACATATGAGGAACGGCTGAGGATACTGGGATTGTATTCGTTGGAGTTTAGAAGATTGAGGGGAGACTTAATAGAGACGTACAAAATAATACATGGCTTGGAAAAGGTGGATGCTAAGAATTTGTTTCAGTTAGACGAGGAGACTAGGACCCGTGGACACAGCCTTAGAATTAGAGGGGGTCATTTCAGAACAGAAATGCGGAGACATTTCTTCAGCCAGAGAGTGGTGGGCCTGTGGAATTCATTGCCACGGAGTGCAGTGGAAGCCGGGACGCTAAATGTCTTCAAGGCCGAGATTGATAGATTCTTGTTGTCTATAGGAATTAAGGGCTACGGGGAGAACGCTGGTAAGTGGAGCTGAAATGCGCATCAGCCATGATTGAATGGCGGAGTGGACTCGATGGGCCGAATGCCCTTACTTCCACTCCTATGTCTTATGGTCTTATGGTCTTATAATTACAATCAGTATTCTAAATGTGATCTCACCAATGCTCTATATCGCCACAACATGACATTCCAACTTGGATAATCGACTTTCTGACGAATGATAAAAAGCGTACCGCGTCCTTTCTTCACCATCTTGTCTACTTGTGACACCATTTTATCTGCTTTTATAAATTTTGCCTTTACTGATAAAGTTGTGATTGTCACGATGTTCTGCTGCCTTGACGGACTTGTGGCCCAACATGCAAAGTCTCTGTGTTCCTCTGGGTTTCCACGTGTCCTGGCATTCATTGAGTCATCCGTTGATGTGTTACTTCCAATGTGCATCACCTCACGTTTTTCATGGTTAGTTTCAACATCCTCTATCTGAATTTGACATTTGACAAATCCATCTCTGAGCTCCTCCATCCTAAGACCTTCTTCCTCACTATTAACCACTTTGCTAATATTCGTATCATCGACAATCTGCTTATCATATCCTACTAGCTTGTTCTGCATTCTTTACACACATTCACAAACGACATGGGACCCAGTATTCATCCTTGTGTTACACCATTGAATACCAATTCCAATCACACAAACAGCCTTCATCACCATCCTGTGTCTCCTACCACCAGCAATTTAGGTTTGGATCCAACGTGCCAGGGGACCTTAAATCCCTTTTCACGTTTATCCTCTTACCAGTCTCCAGTGTGGTGTCGTGTTAAAGGCTTTCTTGAAAACCACACAAACAACATCAACTTTACCGCCCTCGTTAAAAAAAAAACGATCACTTGCCAATAAAATATATTTCATCCAATCTGTTAGGCATGACATTCTGTAACAAAACCGTGATGACTCTTCCTGATGAAACCTTGCATGGACAAGTGGCAGTTAACTCTCTCCTTCTGGGTTTGCTCCAAAAGGTTCCCTTTAACTAATGTGAGACTCACTACTGTGTGATTCTCTGGTTTATCTCTCCCAATCCTGCTGGAAGTTGAACTGCGTTAGTTCAGTCCACTACAAACCCCAACAGGAAAGTAAAACATTGCTCAGAACATCTGTAATTTCCTCACTTGTCACAGAGAGGAACGTAAGATACAAGTACGTCCTGATTTGGGAATATGCCCACTTCAAGCCGGTCAGAACCACGAACACTTCCTCAGTCACTATATCGCACTTCTTCAGAATCTTTCCATTCCTCTTCCTGAATTCTGCCCCTATATCTTACCAAGGAGGAATGTTCGCTAGCTGAACAAGAAAAGTGATTCACTCAGTTATCCCATTTGCTGACACAACTGTACTGTCACACTGGAGGGAGATCATTCAGATATTTTAACTCAAAAACGCTGTATTAAGTCTTTGTGGTTATAAAACACTTTGCTTTGATAGGCACAGGTTATTACAGTGAGAAATGGTTTGAATTTTCTCTAACTGAAAAACATTCAGTGAATTCCACCGCTTGTGGAGATTCCAATCTGTTCCCATCTGACATGACGGAGATTTTGCTCTCTGTTGTTTATCATATCCAGAACAGAACTGCGGGACAAATCCAAGCACATGATTTCTATATTTATTAACCTACGAAGTCGATGCCAATGGCTCACATTATAATGGGATTCATCAACAAGAGAACTTTTATGGATTAACACAGTTGTGACTTATGTGCAGGCGGTCATTACACAAGCAAAGTATCAAGCTTCCTCGGGGCAAGACCAAAAGATGTTGGAAAGACAAATCGGAGTTAACATGTTAGGTCCAGTGACGCCGTCCTTAGCACTGATCGTTTCCAGGAAACTTTTCGTATACATGCAGAAGATATGTGGGGGCGCAGTAACTGGGAGGAAACTAGATGTCGGAATAGAGCCGAAAGAGAGAAACTAACAGTTGGGCATAGGAATTGATAATGATTTGTTTGGAGCATTAACAACTGTTCACGGAGACTGTTTATGACTAACCATAGGTAGTGTATAATGGCTGCTTTGCTATAACTAGGCCTGAGGGTGTGTCGGGGGCCAGGACATGGGAGACTGCAGGCCTCTAAAATGACTGAAATTGATATGGAGGGTTGCGGGATCCTCAAGCAGAAAATCGTCTGTTGCTTTTCCAGCATGCGCTGAGCTATGGTGGAACACTGCAGTCAGCCTGAGACAGAGACGTTGGCAAGGAAACATGGTTCTGTGCGAAAGGAGCAGTCAACTTGAAGCTCAGGGACATTTTTGGCGATAGAACTTGGTATTCTGCAAAACGGTCATTCAGTCCACACTTCATTTCCCAAGTTGCGACCACAATAAGAGCAGCGAATCTATTAGACTGGATTGTGCAAAGTGTAGGGAAAGTGTTGCTTCACGTGGAAGGTGTATTTGAGCACTTGTGTACTAAGCAGGGAGTTCAGAAATGGACAAGTGAGGAGAAGCAAGAAGCAAGAAGAAAGGATAGCGTAGAAGATATTATTAGAGATGCTGTTAATCAATGGGTAAGAAAGCGACCATAAAGGCACTATACCTGAACGCTCGTACATTTCAGAAGAAGGTTGGGGATATGTCGGCATAAATTATCACGAACAAATACGATTTAGTAGACATTGCAGAGGCATGGAGACAGCATAGTTAAGACTAGGAGGTAAATATTCACGGGCATGAGATAATTTGGAAGGACAGAAATGGTGGTAAGGAAGGTGGTGTAACTCAAACATTCAAGGACAACCTCAGACCGATGCTGACAGATGATATACGTTCTATGGAGAATGAGTTTGAATCCATTTGAAAGGAAATTAGAAGTTCTAAGAAGAAAATGTCACTGATTGTCGGAGTCTGTCCGCCTCCATATTTTCAGATCACATTTGGGAGGGCAGTAAACAAAGGCATAAATAACACCTGAAAAAATGCTATGGCAATTCTCAAGCAGGATTTTCAACAACATGTCAATCGGTCGAAGCAGCTCAGTCAGGGTAGCCTTGACGAGGAGAGTATTGAGTATCTGCGATAGATTCCTTAGATACTGTGCAATGGAACAGGCCAACAAGGGCAGAGGCCAAATTAGATTTGATACTGGGTAATGTACACTGCAAGGTGTTAGATTTGGTGGTAGGTGAGCACTTTGGTAAAAGTTATCAAAATTCAGTTATGTTTACTTGAGCTTTTCAATGGGATAGTAATACACCGGAGGGCAAGCGTTACTGCTGGGGGAAAGAAAAGTGCAATGCGATTAGATAACATTACGCTTGCACAGGTTGGGCAAGGTAACGGCAGGGAATTGGGCATAATAGAAATGTGGAGCTGATTCAAGGAGCAGGTTCTGTGTGTCTTTGACAACGATGTCCCTGTCAGAGAGGAAGGAAATTGTCAAGCGCAGGAGTCATGATTACTAAGGAAGTTGAATCTCTTGTTAAGATGAAGAAGGCTTGTGTTAGCATGAGATGTGAAGGCTCACTTCGGGCCATTGAGAGTTACAAGTTAAACAGGAAAGTCCTGAGGAGAGACTGAAGATGAGCCAAGAGAGGAGCTGAGAATTTGTTAGCAGATAGGATGAGGGAAAATCCTAAAGCTCTCCATAGGTATGTAAGGATTAAAACAATGAATAGAATAAAATATGGACAATGAAGGACAGTCTTGGTAAGTAGTGCATGGAGACAGAAGTCATGAGGGAAGCGCAAAAGCAATATCTTTCGCCAGAATTCGCACTGGAAAAACAAAATGTTGTCGAGGACAATACTGAGAAACAGGCTCCGAAACGAGATCGGATTGAAGTTCCCAAGGACGAGGTGTTACAAACTCTGAAAATGTGAATATATATATATATATTCCCGTGGGCCAGATGGGATTTATGTTAGGATTCTCTGGGAAAACAAGAATCTGATTTCCGAGCCTTCGACTTTGATCTTTATGTTGTCATTGTCCAAAGGTATAGTACCAGAACACTACAGGATAGCAAAAATTGTTCCCTCATTCAAGAAGGGAAGTAGAGAAAACCATGGAAATTATAGACCATTGACCCTTCCGTCGGTTGTGGTTAAAGTGTTGGAAAAGTTCTAAGAGATAAGATTTGTAATCATCTCGATTGGAATAAATTTATGAGGGACAGTCAAGCCGATTTTGTGAATGGGAGGTCGAGTCTCACAAACATTATTAAGTTCTTTGAGTAGGTCATTAAACTAGATGTCGGTTTGCTCACTGAATTGGAAAGTTCATTTCCAGACGTTTCATCACCCAACTAGGTAACAATTTCAGTGGGTCTCCAGGCGAAGCACTGTTCATGATTCCTGCTTTGTATTTATATGTTTGGGTTTCTTTGCGTTGATGATGTCATTTCCGTTGGTGATGTCATTCCTGTTATTTTTCCTCAGGGGGTCGTCGATGGCGTCGAGCTCGAATTGTTTGTTGGTAGATTTCTTGTCAGAATGCCATGTTTTGAGGAATTCTTCTGGATGCATCTGTTTGGCTTGTCCTCGGATGGATATATTGTCTCAGTCCACTGTCGTGTTTGTCTAATGTAGTGTTTGTTACAGTTCTTGCGCGGTAATTTGTAAATGTCGTCGGGTTTTACGTGTGGACATATAGGCAGAACACGAGACACCAGGATATATGAACATCAACTAGCCACAAAACGACGTGACCCTCTCTCACTGGTATCCTTACACACAGATATGGAAAGGCACCACTTTGACTTGGACAACGCATTCCTCCGAGCACAAGTGAAACAGGGACAGACACAAGAATTCCGAGAAGCATGGCATTCCAACCGGAAATCTATCAAAACGCACATCGAGATAGACCCCATCTACAACCCACTGAGAAAAAGAACAGGAAATGAAATCACTACAGGAACTGACATGACCAACCCAAAGAACCCCAAACATGTAAATGGAAAGCAGAAATCATGAACAGTACGTCGCCCAAAGGCCCACTGAAGATGTTACCCAGGAGGGTAACGAAATGTATGGAAGAGGGCCTTCAAGCTCAGCGAGCAAATCGTCATCTGGAAGCTAAACCTGAGCTACAAATCTTGTCAAAACTCGCCAGGTGACTCAACAGATAGATGAGGATAAAGCCGTTCATGTAATGCACGTTTGGATTTCAGTTAGCCGTTTGATAAATTCTGCCATGGTAGGTGACTGCACAAAATACTGAGGTATGGTCTAGAGGAGTATTTCGTGCTTTGGACCAGAAATTAGCCAGCTGAAAGAAGACAGAGGGTGATGCTTGATGGGAAAACGTCATCCTGGAATTCAGTTGCTTTTGGTGGACTGCAACGATCTGTTTTGGGTTCACAGCGTTTTGTCATTTTTTTATAAACGACCTGGATGGGGGCGGAGAAGGATGGGGTAGTGAATTTGCAGACGACACTAAGTTCGGTACAGTTGTGCATAGTGCTGAAGGATATTGTAGGTTACATAGGGACACATGTATGCTGCAGGGCTAGGCTAAGAGTTGGCAAATTGAATTTAATGCAGAGAAAATGAGAGAAAGAACATGGCATTAAACATTAGCACAGAATATAAAGATCGATAGCAGAAGTTTCTGTTAAAATATAAAATGAAAAAGAGTGGCAAAATTAAACGTTGACACTATCATGGATAAGAAGGAGCATTGTCTTATGGGATATGCGGAAATAGCCGTGACATTGAACAGGCATTTGCATCGGCCTTCACAATGGAGGATATTAATAACATGCCAGTAATTGACAAAGTGATGACGGTTGGTGACGACCTGGGAACAGTCATTATAACAAAAGAGCCAGTGTTGGATTATTGGAGCTAATTTAGCAAAGGATGGTTACATCTCCAGGCCGTGATGGAATGCATCGCAGGGTATTAAACACGATGGTGTGTTGAAAAGAAAGGCGCTGGCGGTATTTTTTTAAAAATCGTTGTTCTCTGTGGCAGTCCCAGCTCATTGGAAAACACAAATATGACATCACTGTTTAAAAAGGGAGGCAGACAAAATATGAGGAATAAGATCAGATTACTTCCAGTGTCCAAACAGGCCCTTCGCCGAAGTGCAACCCATCCAGACCCATTCCCCGACATTATAGAAGTATGTTTAACCTCTGTCGTGCAGACATTTCTTGAGTCTATTATTGAGGAAGAAATAGCAGGGCAACTCGACAGAAATTGGACAGATGTAGCATGGGTTAATGAAGGACAGGTCATTCCTTCAAACTCTTTTCGAATTCTATGATGGCATTACGAGCATGGTGTATAACGGGACCCAGTGAATTGGTGTACCTTGATTTTCAAAATGCCCTCGACAAGGTGCCGTTCAGGGGCTGACAGCAAACGGATGCATGCTGTTAAAGGTAAAGTATGAGAATGGATTCTGAATTGTTTGTCCAACAGGAAGCGCAGAGCGGGAATAAATCAGTGCTATTCTATTGACCATCAACAGTGTGCCTCAGGGATTGGTACTGGGACTGCAATTACTTACAAATTATATGAATGGTTTGGAAATTGGAGCCATGCGCATCGTGTCAATGTCTGCGGTTGACACAAAGATGAGTAGCTGAGCAAAGTGTGCGGAGGACAGTGAAAATGTGCAGAGGAACATTGAAATATTGGGTTAATGGGCAATATTCTGGCGGATGGAATTCCGGATTTGAAGGTGTTCGCTGATGACAGGAGACTATGTGGAATAGGATTATATCGAAAATTCAGAAGAATGAGGACGGATCTTATGGGAACATATAAAATTATGAAGGGCATGTGTGAGATTGAAGTAGAGAACAAGACGGAAAAGCCTCAAGATTATAAGGAGCCGATTTACGACTGAATTGAGAAGGAATTTCTTCAACCAGAGGGCTGTTACTCTATGGAACTGCTTGCCCAACGAAGTAGTTGATGATACATCAATAATTTTTTTTTAAGCTAGGGCTGATTTTTGTTTGAATATTAAAGGAAGTAATGATTATATTCAAAGGCTGGTTAAGTGGATGTATGTCCATGGAAAGATCAGGCATGATCTTATTGAATGGCGAAGCAGTCTCGAAGGCCCGTATGGCATAGTCTTGCTCCTCGTTCTCATGTTCTATGAATGGATGAGTCACATATTCCAGTCCAAAGATGTGCAGGTCAGGTGAATTGGCCATGTTAAATTGCCTGTAGTGTTAGGTAAGGGGCAAATGTAGAGGTATGGGTGGGTTGCGCTTCGGCGGGTTGGTGTGGACTTGTTGGGCCGAAGGGCCTGTTTCCACACTGTAATATAATCTAATCTAATATACCACGATTTTAGGGAAAGCTTCCATGGGGCTGTTGGGGGAGCTGTTGAGAGAGAAGGCACAGTGCACCACGGTGCATCGGAGGGAATGTTTCCTGGAGAAGGCGGACAAGGGTGGGGAGGGGAATATATGTTTGGTGACAGTTTTTCACTCGAGGTGGTTGAATTAGGAAAATATTTCGTTGATCACTTGTAGTACCACAGCGCTTAAGGATCCAGACCAAGTTCTGAAAAACACGGGATGACAATGGATCGTTGCTTCATGATGGACATTTGCAATTTGGGTCCAAAGTCCTTCTTTGGTGCGGTGAAAGTCACAATGTCTTTGAGAAGCTAACTTTAGCAGCCATATAGCATTGTGGCCACAAGAGCGGGACATAGTCAGAGATTTTCTTGACTCCCTAAAGCCTGTCTAACACATAGCCAGTGACTACACGCCACCTATGATTAGTCACCGGCAGTCTCCATTAACAGCTGTTCACTCTCCGAGCGAGAGCGTTATTCACCTCATTGACCAAATGTTCTTCTCTTTCTTTTATTCTTTCCCGACCAACTGTTTACTCCTTTACAATACAGAATGAAACATGATGGGATAGTTCCTGTTCGCCTGGATGATTGCAGTGTTAAAGAAACAATGCACAGGAGAAGCACAGCAGATTAGCCAGCATCTGAGTTGCAAGAGACATTTAAATCACAACCTTGTTGAGGATTCCTTAGTGCAGTTGCAACAAAACTGAAAAGCTCAACACCGTCCAGAACAGAGCAACAGAATTGAGCAGCAACACACAACTAATAAAACATCGACAAACATCCATTCCCACCACAACCAAACACTCAGACATGCAGTCTGCACCATCCATAAGATGCACTGCAGATATTCACCAAGGGTCCTTAAACTGTACATTACAAACTCACAACTACTTCCGTCCTAAAGGAAAAGGGTAGCAGATAGATAGGAAAGACCTACAACCCACTTACCATCCTGCTCTGGAAATATCTTCCCGTTCCTCCAGAATCACTGGGTCAAAATTGTGCATTTCACTCCCCTATAATTTGGGTCTACCGACAGCACACGGAAACGATGGTTCAAGAAAGCAACTCATCACCACCTTGTCCAGTCAAATCAGGAATGAACAATAAATGCTGACCTGTTCTGGAATACCCACATCCGACGAAGAATGAAAATCATATGCTTTGGTGTCCTGAGGAGTTCTCTCTTACTGGAATATGTCTGGATTTATTTGACGGGTATCAAAGATGAGGATTTGCATTTGGGAAACTGAAACGAAGCATCATATCAGAATTTGATGGAGTTGCTTTGTTCCATGTAGCCTGAACCTAACCGGCCTTTGAAAATGAAAGCAGAATGTTACATTCACTGTGGAGTGAAAGCATTCACTATCTGAACTATCGAGACATAATTGGAGGGGCGCTGAGAGAAACTGCGGAAATGTGGTGGCGATTCAATTACTTGTCTGCCCTGAAAGTTCATCAGTGCAACCACACCGGGGGAAAGCCATTCAACTATACTGAGTTACTCATTGTTCTAACTTGCTGACTCACCAGTGGGTTCACACGGAGAAGAAACCATTTAACTGTCCAGAGTATGGAAAACGCTTTAAAAGTTTTCACGAACTGCTATACCATCAATGTGTTCACGTTGATGAGAAACCATTCAAGTGTTCTCACAGAGGGAGTGGGTTCAGGCCGTCATTTGATCTCACATTACATCTGCGAACTCAGTGGACATAGACAATTCGCCTGTTCGAAGAATGGGAAAGCATTCAGTCAGTCATTCAGTCTGCTGAGACACCAGCGAGTTCATACAGAGGAGAGACCATTCGTCCGCTGTGATTTGAAGTCATTAATTGATTCAGGCAATCTGCTGAAATGCAAGAGCGTTCACACTGGAAAGAGACCATTCAACTGCTCTTACATTTCTCAAACTTACTGAAAGACGAGTGAATTCATATTGGCGAGAGGACATTCATATGTTCTGAATTGGGGAAAGGATGCACTTTAGCCATCCATCCTCCTGATACACCAACGGGTTCACTGTGACACCAATTTGTTTTAATGACGCAGTGTGGTAAATGCTTTATGATGTTGAAGTAATTGAGCTCCCATCAACATGTTCACGCTGATGAGAACACAATCGTGTGCTCTCACTGTAGGATTGTTGTTTCTCGGATATAAGTGAATACACTTCACAAGGTCTTCATTTAGATGTGAAGAGCATTCAGAAATACTGAATGTATCGAAATATTTTTAGTACAAATCCACACTTAACAATGAAGAATCGGGTCAAGAACAGGGCAGTTAATGGATATCTACCAGTCTCCTCTAATTGTACAGAAATCAGGGGAAAAAGTCTTTGAATTTGAAGTGATTGAAAACTGAACAATTAAACACCAAATCAATTAAAGAGATTAAACACATCCAATGAAGTAAACTCCTGCTGACAGAATGAACACAGTATAATTCTCGATGCAATAACACTATATCGCATCCACATGCGATCTCACTGGAATGTTTGCACTATTACCATCTTACCAGAACGCAGAGGCTGCTGCCTTCATTTGAGAAAGAAGGGGCTGTTGGTAATTTAACCAGAGCACCACCAGCCCATAGGTCAGAGAATATTTAGTGAAGAACAACTTTTAAATTAACCTCAAACCAGTGATAGGAATTCGAACCACGCTGCGGGCATCACACTGCTTTAGAAGCCAACAAAGCAGCAAACTGAGCTAAACAGATTCCACCTGAATGGGCTGTCACACGTGCGAATGAGTATTTGAATCCCAAGTTACCCACAGTGCAAATTACCTGCCTCTCCACGCACAGTGCCTCAGTCTTTAGCACTGCTGGCACAGAGCATGAGGGGCTGGCGTCGATTTCAGCCTCGGAGACCTGTCTGTGCGGAGTTTGCACGTTCTCCACGTGTCTGCGTGAGTTTCCTCCAGGTCCTCAAATTTCATCCCACAAGACAAAAGGATGCACCGCTTAGTTAAATTGGCCATGATATATTACCCATACCGTAGGTTAATAGTTGGGGTAAATATAAGGGAGGTTAATAGGTTTGAGTGTTCTTTGGAGGGTTTGTGTGGACTTGTTGGGCCGAAGGGCCTGTTGCTGCACTGCAGGGATTCTCATGTGTTTTCTGGTATTCCATCGCATCATTGCTACTCCTTAAGCTCTTTTCAAAGTCAGACCATTAAAATCTTCTCTCCTTTGTGGGAACAAGTCCATATCTGCTGAGATTGGAGACCCGAGTGAATCACTTCCCAGGCAAGGAGCAAGTAAATGTTTCTCGCTCGTGTGAATATGCTCGTGCTCACTGAATAGAGATGACCAGGTGAATCTCTTTCCACACTCAGTGCAGGCCTCTCTACAGTGTGCCCATTCTTGTTTATCTGAAGCTTTGCTGATTTCATAAATGCCTTCTCATACACAGAGCAGGAGAATCGTGTCTCTCCAGTATCATGTCGATCGGGTGACATGAGGCGGGGTTGTGAAGAAAATCACTTACCAAACAGAGCAGACAAATCTTCTCTCCCTTTGTTGAAGTCGTTTGCGTGCCATTAGGATTGATCCCCGAGTGAATACCTTCCCGTCCATGGAACAGCTGAGTGGTTTGTCCCAATGTGAACAGGTTGATGTCGAATTAAGATTTTGAATTTAAAACCTTTGAAGATCTGAAAGTTTATTTTTCAACAGTATGGGAAATGACTTGCAAACCTGCCTACAGACAGCATGGCCAATAAGAACACAGAAAATCAAGCCTGTCCAAGCAATACAACGAACACCCAAAATGCATCAGCATTGACCAAACAGGCTGACAAGAGAAACCATACATGACCACAGTCATTCACAAACCAGAGAATACACTTCCCAAGACAAACTACCAATAAGCTTCCTCGTCCCGATAAACACAGCTGTTCCAAAGGCCGAAGTGTAATCTAATACCCCGGGTATATCCAGACCCGTTGAAGTGACTGCTCCCGTTCTACAATTAGGTCCTCGAAATTTCCTGAATATACAACTGTCTGTCCCAAGGTCTGCAGATCGTATTACAGCTTTCGCATATGACCCACTGGGCGATCATTAGCCCTGTTATTGACATCCCCATCCAACCCTGGGACACCGCTTCAGATTGGGAAAAAGTGTTTGAACAGCACCGTGAAGGATGCAGTAAAGGCCACTGCAAGACTGCACGCTGATATCGGGTTGTTGTCCAGTGTCTGCAGAGCAGCCAAGCATATGCTCGATGTCATTGTCCGCTTTAGGGAGGTCTGTGACTCCTCGTCGGGCATTCCAATCGCAGAGAACGAAAAGCTTGCCGTGCAGACCTGACATATGCTCACGTTTTCACGTTGCACAATCAAACGACGAGCTGGACGGACACTTTAATTGGACTGAGAAACGTGGACGGGAATGGGTTGTTCATTACACCAAAACGGACGGGGACGTTCGACTGGCTCGCACAAACCGACAACCACAAGGACACCACCAGGTCAGTACAGCAAGCTAGGGCAATTCAAAGAAGGCACTGCTGGAACAGTGTGAAATTGAGACACTGAATGAGACAGTGCTGATCCAGGCGATGTCCCCCAGGGACATCTACACTCTCCCTCTCCCCTCAGGCACGACAGCAGTTCACCAACATCAGAGGCAGCTTCAACAAACTGCCTACACTGTGGCTGGTCCCTTCTCCCTTGCTCCAGAAACTAACTAGTGCTATCGTGAGAGGGACTTTTCACAGGCGATCTCAATATGTCTCTTAAATGCCCCGTCTGAAATTCTGATGATGGATGTAGATGTGGTGGGGAGCTGCTCATTTCTTTTGTGGTGGATTCTGGGTCTGTCCAACCGTCTGCGGCTCCCGACTCGGAAAATTACCGGAGTTGCAAGACCCTCTGACTGTAGGGTTTTCAGGAGGACACATGACAGACCTACTCTCCGAACCCATTAACTTCAGTATTGGACCTGCCACTGCGACTGATGCTGCCATTATTTCAGACTCTTGCCCAGTCGCCCTCCTGAGCCGGCAGGCCTTGTATAAGTTGAATGCCAGTATCCACTGTTCCTCTGAGGGTCTCACATTAGAGAACCCGGACATCCATTATTCCATGGTGCGGGCAGTAATTTCAAACAGCCCTGAACCCTCTGACCAGGTAAGCTCTTGCTACTCTTGGTCATGCTCCAATTCACCTCCGTGCGCTCTTCTCGACACCTACTTGCCCTTTTTCCAACGGCCCCTTTCACCAGACAGTTCTCTGACTCGCTGCTTCCAGCGGGGTGCAAAATTCACGGTATTGACTTGTCATGCATCTCACCAGAATTAATTGAAAATGTCGATAAACCACGGTGACATGTAATAACAAAGTAGATTCTAGAGAAATTTAAGGTCTTCAAGGTGACCTTCGTTACAAATGCGGGTGCTATGATGTTGTACCTCTCCACTGACAGCTGAAGTGATGTCAAGCTGCTATCTGTTTTCTCTACTGGTTTTGATCATTCTGGCTCTCGTCTAATTGCCTGAAGACGACAGGGTGCCGACAACCTGAGAGATTTCTGCGCGGATTGTGGTGTAATTTTCAGAGGGGATGAGGAGCTGCTGTTTTGGACTAGCAATCATAGTCAGAATATCCAGGCCATTGGACTTAATGCAGACTCTATCGCACTGTTATTGGTGTCATTTTCAACTGAACGATGAGTTTTGTAACTGCAGAAAGGGCACATGACATCGAGAGTATGTCGGATACAGAACTGACAGGGTAAATTCTCCTGCATGCTCGAAAAATAACAAACGTTGTTGATTCAGTGTGAACTATATTTCAGTAAATGGGCAAATAGGGCCTGCATCTAAAAGACTGTGGGTATAATGCATGGCATCTGGTCTTAACAGAACAAGCTTATGGGCAGATAACCAGAGTTAGGACAGTTTAATGTTCTGGGTCAGGCTCCTTGTCTCATCACTCTGTTGTATTGATGCTGTTTTCATGATCTGATGACCCGACAATACATCACGTTACATCGTGCTTTATTTTACATCGCGATCAGATGTGGTTTGTCCATTTGTCTCCTTATGCTTGTATAAGAAATGACAAAGATTCACTGTATGTATCAGTCCTCAGTCATTACAGGATGGCAAGAGATAATCAAAGTTAATCCAAGTTTCAGGAAGTTGGCCGAACAGCAACAATTCCGGGCAGTGTAGTCCAGTACAGCATGCAGCATTGAGTTCATTGTGTTGGGGCAAAGAATACCTGTGGTATTATTTGCCCCAACACAATGAACTCAATGCTGAGCTAGCAATACGGCTGTCAGAAGGTCACCTGGATTTATTCATTCAGAATGTGGCTTTCACTGGCTGTGCTGTCACTTATTCCTCCCGAGAAGGTGGCAGAGAGTGAGCTCACTTCCTTCACCACTACAGAGTACTGGAATATTGTGTCATGGGTCAGCACCTTCAATGTTGGGGATGGATTAGAAAGAATGAAACTTTTCACATTGGGAACCTGATGGGACATTCAAAAATCATGAGACCTCTGGGAGAAATTGTTCCCCGAATATAAGGTTCAAGAAAGAGACAACACAGGCTGAAATTATCTGCAAAAGTAACAGATATGTAGTAAGAGATATTTTTTGTTCACACAATGCTTGGTGTTTGTGTGGAGGGGCCTGCTGGAGTTCCAATGGGGGCTGCTCAAACTGACGCTTTTAACAGGGAACTAGGTCATTATTTGAATTTCACTGAGAGGTGGAGAATCAATGGACAGAACAGAGTGTCACAGTTATTCAGTTTCTGAATCTCAACTTCCTAGTTTGTCAATGAGGACTAGATCACTGACATCAAGAGATGTCAGCATGCTGACGCTTGGCTTGGGAGTCTTTGTTGTGGACATCGAGCTTTACTCACTATCAACCTCCATAAAGCAGGACCTGTCTTCAGAATGTGCAGAAGACACAAATTGACAGTGCAGTAAACAGTGAAGAGAATAGTAGCAGAATTTATGAAGGCACATGCAGAAGCTATTTCTAGTCGGACTGAGGATGAAAGTGGTCCACAGGATTCCTATATTCTCACAACGAACTAGTCAAAGCCAGACTTCCTTATTGTTAGTGGCCAATTAATATGAAGCACAGAATTCCAGTGAAACTGACACGAGACAGGCGAGAGCTTTCTGTTTGTCATAAAGTGCAAAACAGTCACCCAATGACCGTGGGGGAGAGACATTTCCTGTATTTAATCAAAATCACACTCTGTCATGGCAAAGCCTCAAAGTTGCTGAGGGATTGAGATTTCTAAACCATATCCACGTGAAGCTTGTACAGAATCAGTCACAGATTTTTTTAAAAATCAGCAATCTGACTAGATTGATCCTGAAGGCAGAAGTTTTAGAGACGCTGGAGAGAAGATTTACTACCATGCCTCCTGGACTGGAGGGCATTTCTTATGAAGTTAGATTGAGGGGCCGACGGCTTTTCTCATTGGAATGAAGAAGGATGCGGGTGAATTGATAGGGGCGTATAAGATAATCAGAGCCACAGAAAGAGTGGATAACCAGAGACTTCTTCCCAGTACAGAAATGTATTTTTAAGGGGGCCTAATTTAAAGGTGATTGGAGGAAGGTTTCGGGGAGATGAGAGGTAAGTTCTATCTATGCACCGACCAGACTTTGTGGCAGGTGGTAGTTGAATCAGATGCATTACGGATGTTTACACGACTCTTCGATAGGCACATGGAAGATAGGTTATGCAGATTAATTTGACCTTAAAGTAGATTAACCGATCAGCACATCATCAAGGGCTGAAGGACATGCACTGAACTGTTCTGTATCAATTGTCCTCCACATCATTGACTCCACTGTCAGTTAAATTGCTGATACCATAAATCCTCCTGAATGATAATATTTAATGACGTTTCACCACTTTCATCGGGATCATTCAGTTTCTGTTCGATTCTTCCTGCAAACGTGAAGCAATTGTTGTAATTGTACAATTCTCCACCCTGACCTCTGGCGAGAAATTGGGAATATAGCGTTGAGACAGAGAATCAGGCATTATGACATTGAAAGGGAGAGTAGGCTTTAAGGGCTGAATGGCTTCTTCCTGCTCCTAGTTTCTGTCAGCTAAATGTCCTCCTGATAATTTCATCCTAAAAAGTATCAATGATTACATTGGGGAAGCACATCAGTATTTGGTTTCGTTCAGATACTCCTGCATCTTGACAATTTGATTTTTCTTTGCAGTGACGATGAACAGTCAGTCTGAGAATCAAAGTGTTCTTCAGGATTCCTGATAGCGTCTCAGTGAAAAACAAAAATCATAGGAACGCTTCCTTACTGTTGATGGCCAATCGCATCCAATAAAGACAGACATTTCATGGAACGTCCGGATTGTTCACGGACCCGAGATGTTAATTGGCTTTGTGATTTACGGACCATATAAATGTAGAGGAATTACACTGGATATCCGCAAGTAACGTGAGATGGATATCTTTAAACACTGTAAAAAAATATCTTAAGGGTGTTCTAAAATGTTTTAAAGGTAATTGAACGGTTTTGAAATTTATTCAGCATTGTCGAGGGAATGGGAGGTAATTTCAGAAACCAAGAGAGACTTACAGACACAGATAGAGAGCTACAGCCACAGGTACAGGATAGGACTGCCCTGGAGATGTTTCGGAGCTCACTCTGTGACCCACAATAGGCAAGGCAGCAGCAGATGGAATGCAGCCATTTTCTGGTTATATGGACGATGTTTTGTTTACTATTTGTCACAGTATTGTCCCTGTCCTGGGAGAGTTTGATGTGGAAAATACAAAGGGAACTTTACTCTTTCTCTAACTCAGCTGTTCCTGACCTGTGAGTCGTTGATGGGAACAGTGTAATTGGACTTTAATCTGTACTGAACCCTATGCCTGTGCTTTTCTGTGAGAGGTTGATGGGGACAATGTCGTGTAATTTAAACAAAACATAATCTCATGCTCAACGTGGCCTGAGTTTTCAAAGGGTTCCAGTCTATTGTTAGATTCCTCGACACTGAACCTACTGATAGACTCCAGAAGCAACACCGATATTTTCTCCCTATCTAATCCTGCAGTTCCTGTCATTGACTCTCAAACTTTCATCATTTTAGACCATTCTGAATTCCAGGGATACAGTCCTGGGCTTGTGTCATTTCCATGGCCATTGAACCCGTACCGTCCAGCTATAGTTCTGTGAATCTACTGCATTCATTTGAACCTGTACTCCCAAGTCCCCAACCCGTTCTTGCCTTTCCCTGTTTATAAAGTCGCTGTCAGCGCTGTGCTGACATGAATTGACGACCTGAAACAAACCTATAATGGCTAACAGACACTTTTGGAATCATCTGTCCTGGTTTGGCAGATTAAAACGCATCTTACACTTTGTACATTATCCTTGAAAGTGGAGTCGCAAGTAGATAGGATAGTGAACAAGGCGTTTGGTATGCTTTCCTTTATTGGTCAGAGTATTGAGTACAGGAGTTGGATGGTCAGGTTGTGGCTGTACAGGACATTGTTTTGACCACTGTTGGAATATTGCGTGCAATTCTGGTTCCCTTGCTATTGGAAAGATGGTGTGAAACTTGAAAGGGTTCAGAAAAGATTTACAATGATATTGCCACGGTTGGAGGATCTGAGCTACAGGGAGAGGCTGAACAGGCTGGGGCTGTTTTCACTGGAGCATCGGAGGCTGAGGGGTGTCCTTATAGAGTTTTACAAAATTATGAGGGGCAAGTCTGTTACAAAGTTTCCATTGATTAAGATGCAGATTCCAAATCCGTTTAAAGTCCGTGCCCTGATATTTTTAAAAGTCTGTCTAACTTTCCAGACTTCAAGAGGAAAATACGATCGACATATGACAGGTCAGCTACAGAATTGTAAGTGCGTGGTCTTGTTCAGAATCTGTCAGTGATTTAACGTGGAGTAAGGTGAATTTTATCCAGAAAACAGGCATTTATCAAGGGTCGGCCTGAAGTAACTTGCTTTCAAAGTCGATTTACCATTAAGCAAGCCTCTCGGATTGTGAATCATTAGTACATATTTGTGAAAGAGTAACTGTGTATGTGAACGAGCGAGTGTGGATTTGAGGTGTCTGTGACTGATTGAATGTGAGTTGGTGGCTGAGATTCTTTGAGTGAGAGGTTGTGTTCTAGTGTGAGATTCTGAGATAGAGAGTTCGTAACGCTCTACTGTGTGTGTGACTGAACATGTGTGACTGCATGACAGTGTGTTTGTGTGTATGAGCTATGTAAGAGTTTGTGATAGACACTGATGAGGCAGCTTTTCTCTGTAATCGAACACAGAGGTTCCCCTGATACTAGAGTGTTTGTGGACATATCTGTACATTGTATGTAACCCTATTCTTCCCAGACCCAGGGAGGTTTAGCTGGAGAAAGTGCACAGCGAAACATACTCTGCCTCTAAACCAGTTACATAACTATGCCACGTGTGTTTGACAGGGACAGTGTGAAGATAAGTGTTGACTTAGTCATTATCTAACTTCATGGTGAACATGGTATGGGAGTTAGAAAAGCTGAAGTGTAGAGACAGCTTTCTCTGAACTTAGCCTAAATACGATCTGAAAGAACTGCAGATGCTGTCAATCAGAAACAAAACCAAAAGTAACTGAAAAACCTCAGCAGGTCTGGCAGCATCTGTGAAGACAAATCAGAGTTAAAGTTTCATGATTGCTACAGATAAAGGGTGACCGGATACGAAGTGTCTGGTTTCTTTGCACAGATGCTACCAAATCTGCTGAGCTATTATCAGCAATTTCTGGGTTTTTTTGCCGATTCTCTCCCTGCTCTACGAATTGATCCCCTCAATTAGCTTAGATACTTTGTTCTGTTGTACATCAGATCGCTGACAACACATGGAATTCCAGTCTCTAACTCAATCTTGAGTCAATGAATATATAATCCCAGCGGTGTGAAATTCCCCTGCCCTTTCACTGTACATTTCGCTGACTAATGCACCTATCATGTCTGATCACTATGGGCAATTTAGCATGGCCAATATTACCTAACCTGCACATGTCGAAGTAAACCATACCATCCAAAGGAACCCCACGCAAACACGGGGAGAACTTAAAAACTCAATATACAGTCGCCTGGAATCAAACACGAGTCCCTGGAACTCTGAGGCAGCAATGCTAACCACTGAGTCACCGTGCCACCCAAACAGTTAGGTAAAAAATTGAGAATACAAAAAGCTGTAGATTAATTTCTGCTACATTCAGTTTCCCCCAAAATAAACTTTCATTGAGTACACCAGTTCAATAAGACCTTCTCAAGGGTTGATGGGAATGAGGGATAAATGCTGAGTGCAGCCAGTGATGCTCACATCCAATGAACAAACGAAAACATCATTCCTTTTCCTTGCTAATACCGTGCTGCTGCTGCAGCTTAACTCAATGTTTTTGATATCCCAGGACACACACATCCCTCTCTATGTCAGAGTCCTGTAACATCTCCCCATTTAAACTAAAGTCTTTGTCGATTCTCCCTGACAAACATTACACTCTCCACTTTATATTGTAACGGACAATGCTTTGTCCATTCACTTACCATCGCTACATTGATCTATGTGAGAGCAGCTTACTTCCACTTCACAATTTATTTTAAAATAGTTTCACCAATAACATACTCAAGTTTTAAATCAAGACTGACTTGAACGGATGCCTGTTGAAAATCCCAAAATCTTTCTGTCACTCTCTGTCCCTTATTCTGTGTGTCTGCCTGTTTCGCTCTGCTCCTCCAGAATATCTGTGAATTGCAACATTCATCCGTTAGCCTTTTGGAGTTGCTTCATGGTGTCCATATCTCATGTAAGATGACAGTAAAAATTCCTCACTTCCCTCCGCCCATGCCCTTGTCGTAATTGCCAAACCGTCCAAATATTTGGTGATGCCATCACTTAAACTCTCCCGATTTGTGTCCAAGGATGTGGACAACGATGTTGAATCACTGAATAAATTCCAGCGTAAGTTCTACTAATGGACTGTAGTCAAAATAACATCGGAATTTCCAAACATCAAAGCTTCATTAAACAATCCTGGATGTCAGATAATCAGGACATTCACACACCTGAGTCAGAATCAAGACTCAATCCCCCCGATACCGAAAGGTTCCTGTATCAAACAACACACGGTATTGGAATCAAATGCAGTTTTTGTGAGCAGGACATAGCACATGGGTGGAGGAAAATTGTCCATGGGGATGCTACGATTCAGGAATCGAATTGGAAATCCCATTCGTTTAAAATGGGAACCCACTTGGATAACAATCGAGAATTACTCTGTGTGTGTGTGTTTGTCTGTGTGTGCTCAAGCGCGTGTGTTTCTGTGGTGATAGTTGAGAGTGAGTTAAATTTCTATCACGTCTCAGATTATACCTTTCTTCAAAATGTTTGGTTATGCATCATCGACTGAACATTACTTTGTATTTAACCCTGTATTCTCAATTGATCGCACAACTTCCTATATACTCTTTTCAAGGCTTCATCCGTTGCCACATCTTATATTTGTTACTATCCTTTTCAGACTGTCCTTCAGCCACTCAGTGACATCCCAGACTCTGCAACCAGGGAGGCAGCGTGCTACCTGGTATCGCATCTACACTGTCACAGACATCTGCCTGATGCCCGAACAATGCAATCCCCTTATCACTATTGTTCTCCACTTCTTTTGTTTTCGGCATTAATTAAATTCAGAGAGGTTTCATTTAGACTCGTAAGCAAGAAATGAAACTTTTCGATTTGAAAATGGAGGGATGCAGAAAACAGGGCCACTGCTGAAATTCTGTCCAAGTAATAATGTTAAACCTTTTCATCATTCTGTGGTTCATACCATTTATACATTTCCTGTACTATAGTATTGAAGTATTTCAGGGAGTGGGTGATGCCTTGTTACGGAATGATGAACTGAGAATAAACGATCTAGTTCTCCAAAAATATCTCGTTGCTTTCATTCAGAAAGTGGTTGCTGATTCCTCTCCTAGCGGCCAGAGGGGATCGCTCTCCCTCACCTCACGGCCCTGGCACGAGTCACCTGTTGCCTCCTCTCGCTTCCTCGTTGTCAGACATTCCCCGCTGGTTGCAGCCATCATTTTGTGACGTCACTGCGCAGCCGCTTGCGCCTTTGCGTCATTCAGGGCATTGTGAGACTGTCAGAAATGAAAGAATGAACAGGGACAGGAACAAAGTGTCTCAGAAAAAAATCTGCTGTTTGTACAGTTACACTGGGAGGCCAGCAGTTGGCGGTATTGTATCACTTTAAACAAAGACAGACAGAGAGAGTCTGATACATTTATTCATCAAATTTTAATTAATTCATTTATTGATCAACTCACATTAACACTTCTGTTAATATCGGATCTACACCCTCACTCCCAGGCGCACCTCCCTTGTCTTGGGTGATTCTTGTGCAGGTGGCCCTCTTCCTCACAACACTTGCTGCTCTTGGACTCCTTGTGATCCTTCGTCTGATACCCTCCTCTTTGAGGTTCCTGCTGAAGTTCATTTCACAGTCGTCTACCATACACCCAGAAGAACGTAAAGTCTCACACTTTCTCCTTGCTAGGATGAATATTTGAATCATAAGCATTCATATTACCTGGGTGGTATTTCAATAATCCCTTTCATTGCTGAAACATTTAGGACAATGGGCTTACAGCCTAGAAATGGGGTTTGTGTATGTGGATCTTCATTGTCTGCTAGGGCCATTCGTTAACATGTTTCCCTCTGAGCTATAAAGAACAAATGAACACAAGAAATAGGAGCATGAGTCTTGAATTCGGCTTCTCGAACCTGCTCCGATATTTAATACAATCATGGCCGATCTCAACTCTGAAGTGTGTTGAGAGGTGAGGAATGGCATACATTAATGCCCAGATTGCTCAGGTCCTCGATAATTCGCCCACAATCGTAATAGACAGGGCCGACGTCATTTTTCTGGCACTTCACTCATCCCTGTAACATCTGGATAACAAGGACACCTACATCAGACTTCTGTATATTGGCTTGAGCTCTGCCTTGAATACCATCATGCCAACAAGACTCATCGACAGAGTCTGTGACCTAGGACTCTTTCCTCACATCGAGAGGTGGATAATTAACATTCTGACCTGCAGATCACAATGAATGAGGACAGTTGGTAACACCTCCTACGCAATTATACGCAATACTGGTGCCCTTCAAAGCTGTGTACTCAGCCCACTTCAACACTGATTACCCTCCCATGACTGTACCGCCAAATTCAGCTCCAACTCCATTTACAGATTTATTAATGACACCATCTTAGTAGGTAGGTCTCAAACAACAGTGAGACAGTGTACAGGAAATAGAGCTTAGTGACATGGTGTAAAGACAACAATCTTTCCCTCAATGTCAGCAAAACAATGGAACTGACCATTGACTTCAGGAATTCGACCGAAGGACAGACACTGGTATCTGTTGTTGGCGCTGAGTTGGAGGAGATGGACAGCTCCAGGTTGCGAGGAATAAATATTACAAACAATCATTCTATCCATGCCAAATCTACAGCCAAGAAAGCACATCAATGCATGAAGAAAATTTAGCATTTTGGTAATAAACCTGACCAATTTTTACATTGCACTGCAGAAAACATTCTATCCAGACACTTCGTATGGTAGCTGCTCTGCCCGTACTGAAAGAAATGACAAAGATGCGTGCACCTCACCGAATCCATCACGCAAATCACATTTCCTTCCATTGACTCAATCGTGACTTCCCACTGATTCAGAAATGCAGCCAAAACAATCAATAGAAAATATTCAATAGTTGCAGGAGTCGGCCATTCTGCCCTTCAAGCCTGCACCACCATTCAATATGATCATGGCTGATCATCCTTAATCATTATCCTGTTCCTTCCTTATCTCCATTCCCCTTGATTCTACAATCCTTGAGAGAGCTATCCAACACTTTCTGAAATGAATCCAGAGACTGGGTCTCCACTAACCTCTGGGACAGAGCATTCCACACAGCCACCACACTCTGGGTGAAGATGTTTCTCCTCATCTCTGTCCTAAATGGTCTACCCCGTATTTTTAAGTTGTGTCCTTTGGTTCAGCACTCATCCATCAGCAGAAAGATGTTTCCTTCCTCCAGAGTGTCCAATCCTTTAATAATCTTATATGTCTCAATCAGATCCCCTCTCAGTCTTCTGAACTCAATGGTATACAAGCCCAGTCGCTCCATTCTTTCAGCGTAAGGTAGTCCCGATATTCCAGCAATTGACCTCGTGAACCTATGCTGCAATCCCTCAATAGCCAGAATGTCTTTCCTCAAATCTCGAGACCTGAACTGCGCACAGTACTCCAGGGCCCTGTACAGCTGCAGAAGAACCTCTTTGCTTCTATATTCAATCCCTCTTGTTATGAAGGCCGGCATGCTATTAGCCTTTTTCACTACCTGCTGTACCTGCAGGTAGTGAAGGCCCCTCCCACAACTGCAATGTTCTTTTCCAAACTCTTCCATCGGACAGAAGATGCAAATGTTTGAAAATACGCACCAATGGATTCAGGAACAATTTCTTCCTTGCTGTTATTTAACTTATGAATGGACCTGTCATATATTAGATTTGATCCTTCTCTGCACCTGCTCAAAAGCTGTGAAATTATATTAAACTGATATCCTGATGTAAGGTATGATTTGTACTGAAGAGAATGCAACACAATATTTTTTTACTGTTTCTCAGAATGTATGACTATCATAAAACAAGCAGAATCAATCTGCATACCATACGTTTGGGTCTGGTCTGCTCGATAACGCCTTCAACCGATTTCTCCTGTGGTCTGTGCAAAAAAAATTCACTATCCATTACTTCCATTCCTGTCATAATTTCGAAAGGATCTATTTAGTCTCTCTCAGTCTCGACGTTCATGTGAAATAAATGATTTATTCTATTGTATCGCATCATTTATGATGGGAGCTGGCAGAATTGCAGAGTTTGTGTCTGATCATGAAAGATGAAGTCAATTAGACTTGTCTATCCGTTGCTTCTTATGGTTTCTGGCATGCAACTATTTCTGTGTCATAGCTTCACCAGGTTGACACCTTACGTTTAGATATACCCAGTGTATGCACTTCGAGAACGTAGGACATAGAAAAGTACAGCACAGAACAGGCCCTTTGGCCCCCGAGATTTAATCCGTATGTCAAATATAGTAACTTAACCTACACACCCCTCAACTCACTGCTATCCATGTGCATGTCCAGCAGTCGCACCAATGTCCCCAGTGACACTGCTTCCATGACCACAGCTGGCAACCGATTCCATGCATTCACAACTCTCTGCGTAAAGAATCAACCTCTAACGTTTCCTTCATACCTTCCTCCTAATATCTTCAAACTATGACTTCTCGTACCAGTGAATCCCGCCCCGGGGAAAAGTCTGTGGCTGTTGATTCTCTCTATTCCTCACATTATTTTCTATACCTCGATCAGGTCTCCTCTCTTCCTCCTTCTCGCCAGAGAAAAAAGTCCGAGCTTACTCAAACTTTCTTCATAAGGCAAGCCCTCCAGTCCAGGCAGAATCCTGGTAAACCTTCTTTGCGTTTTCTCCAATGCTTCTGCATCTTTCCTATGGTAGGGCGGCCAGAACTGGACGCAATATTCCAAGTGTGGTTTCATCAGGGACTTTTCGAGCTGCAGCAAATCCTCGCAGCTCTTAAACTCGATCCCCCATTAATGAAAGCCAAACCGCCATATGGTTTCTTAATAACCCTATCCACTTGGGTGGCAACTTTGAGTGATCTATGTACTTGCACACCCAGATCCCTCCGTTCCTCCACACTGCCAAGGATCCTGTCTTTAATCCTATATTCAGCATACGTGTTCCACCTTCCAAAATGCATCACTTCACGTTTATCCAGGTTGAACTCCATCTGCCATTTCCTAGCCCAGCTCTGCATGCTATTTATGTTGCGCTGCAGCCTGCAGTCGCTGTCTATACTGTCGACGACACCTGCAACCTTACTGTCATCTGCAAATTTACTAACCCACGCTTCAACCTCCTCATCCAAGTCATTTATAAGTACTACAAAGAGCAGAGGCCCAAGAACAGAGTCCTGCGGAACCCCATTCAACACTGACCTCCGGGGAGAATACTTTCCATTTACAACCACACTCTGCCTTCTGTCAGCCAGCCAATTCTGAATCCAGATCGCCAAATCTCACAGTAACCCATACTTCCTGACTTTATGAATGGAACTCCTGTACTCTTCATTTAACCAGGTTTGATCACTGGCTTCAAGTCATAACCCGCCCATTCATCTGCTTCCCCTTCCCTTCGATTTCTTCGTTGTCATGTCTTTGGAATGTACTTTCTTTAGAGCCTTTGTAAAGTTGTACAGTGCATCTTGGAGGCTGTGATTGATTTATACCATGCAGAAGGACTGGTTAATACTTACAACAGTCTCTACCACACTGATTAAAAGGCAGAGACTTTAGGAACAGCTGAAACAAAAATAGACCCGGTTTCTTCAGGATTAAAGCACCTATCACTGCCGAGAACAGAGGGAACTCCTGAGGAGGTGAAGACTTCTCTGTATCTTGTTCAGAGTACCAAGCTGTTTAGTTGCCTGAGAAATAATCACATCGTTGCTGGCAGCGGACCGCCTTTGTCATTAGTGAATTAGTGGCCAATCATCAATGAGCTACTTGTTACAAACCAAAGTTGCATCTGTGTATAACTCCGTTCATCTCCAATTACACTTCAATTATTGGATCACTATCAGGTGAATTGCTGTCAAACCTTGCAACTATCCTCCACTTACGATCTGTTTGTTAGGTCGCTCTTTTCACATTTTAGTCCACAATTAAACTCAATCCTTTTTAAAAAAATTTTTTTTTTTAATATGTATTCACCCTGAATAAACTAAAATGCCATTTTAAAGACGCATTTTCTTGCAAAATACATGATGCACATTTTTTTTTAAACGTGCAATCTATTTATTCTTCTCCCCTTCTTGCAATGTTATGCAACCTTCGCATTTCTTAAAGCTTTTACGTATTTCACCATTTGTATTTTAGGACAATATATCAGAATTCACATTAGGTTTTCTAGTGATGTGTATAATAAAACGGTTACAACAAACGACACCATCGAAGTATCTTGCATTGTTAAATTGAAACTTTTAAAGAAGGTCAGTGGATTACAATCGGTGTAATTTTGTATTTCATTGTTCTTTGTTGAGTGGTCTTCGAAGTGCTGAAGATCTAACAGCAATCCCAAAGTCCCCTTTCCTATGGAAGAGGACTTTTCCAATGATCGGTATTGATTCGAATAGAAATATCCTCCAGGTTCTCAATTCCTAATTCATCATCCTGGAACAAGGAAGCACTTCGACCCAATTCAGAAGCATCAGCGGCCATTTTGAAAAGACTGGAAAACACAGGGATGGCCAAAATTGGTTCACCGATTCAAATTGCTTTCATCCTTTCAACATTAACTTCGCACTCTGATAACTAAATCACTTTTCTCTTATTTCTTTCGAAAACATGTTAAAGGTACAGCTGTCCAGCTAAAACTATGGACAATTTCCTGTAAAGTCAAACAATCCAAAAATCTATTAATTTCTCATTTAGTTTTAGGAAATTTTACTGGTATCACTTTTGCTATCTCCATCAACATCTGTGTGCTTGTGTGAGCATGTCTGTGTGACTGCTCGTGCACGTGTGTCTCTCTAATTCGATAAGTGTGCTTCAGTCTGTAGGAGTCTCTGCACATCTCTCTGCATATGTGATTGTGTCTAAGTAGTTGTACGGAGAGACAGGGACAAAACTCTCTCTCTCACACACACACACACACACACACACACACACACAGGTACAGATAGATTGGGGTATAAACCCCATTTCAATTGTTACAATCCCGAAGACAACAGAGAGCCCGTTGCACAGAGTACAGACACAGAGATACATAAAAATGGAGACACACACTAATACACACAATGAGACACAAACACACTCACATAGGCACAGATAGTCAGACAGAGATAGATGGATAGACACACACAGAATCGCAGAGACAGGAATACACGATAATGCACACACACATTCAGAGAAGCACATGCATAAATCCAAACAGAATCAGTGTGCAGTAACTGACACTGCGCTGTGTCTAATCATCTGTAGCACAATCTGTGTCCATCAGCTCGTTCCCAGATTTTACAGATGAAATGTTGATGAGAAAGTGGAACAGTCGCGTGACGTCTCTCGGCATAATACCTGTGAAAAGGTGAATCTAGTTAAAAGTTCATGGTCATTTGAGAAACTGACAGACTTGTACACCACATCTGTGTAATCACTGGATGTCCAGCTACGAAATGGATTGATGATGATGGCAAGTAGTTATGTTCTCCATAATTAAGTAGAATTAACTTGCAGTGCAGCTTGCTCAGCACCACAGTCACAAACATTCTCTGTCTCCACCACCCACACTCAGTAGCAGTGGAGTGTACCACAGACAAGATGCAGTGTAGAAATTTCCTCACAGAGCAGCTTCCAGAATCACGGCATTATCGCGTGGAACACTGGTCACAACAGATACACCGGACACCAGTTGACAATTCCACATCAAGCCAATCGCCACCCTGGCTCGGAGAAACGTCTCAGTTCCACAAGTGCCATTGGTTGGAAATCCTGGAACTCCCTCCCTTACATCTTTATGGGTTTATATGGACCATATGAATGGCAGTAGTTCAAGAGGATAACTCATTGTCAACTTCGCCAGAACAGTTATATCTGAGTAATACGTGGTAACCCAGAGGCAATGAGCCAAACACATTAATGTATCACAAAAACAAGTTCACTATTTGGAACCCACTTGCTCCAGTGCTGAGCTTTTGAATAAGTTGTGCCATATTCCAGAAAATTGAAATACGATTTCATTTGAATGTTTCAAATTCTGAACAGGCTTCTGTTCTGCAAGGACGATACTCAGACTTCGGGGTTTTTCTTATGGGTTCACAACTTCGTATGAACCCTACATCACGTTTGCCTTTTGCCCTGCACTCAGTAGGGACCCTTCTTAATCTTGGGTCCGAGACATCTACTATAGCTAAACGCCAGGCTGCCCTCTTGGCGGGAGTTACCTGCACTTCCCTATCTGCCTGGGTTAGCCAATTTAGTTACTTCATGTATGTCCTTATACCTGCATTGAAGCAGATACGCACATCGTCCCTGAAGGCACAATCTTCCGTTTTTTGTGCCTGTAGTACTCATGGTCCCAAATCCTGCCACCTGTCTCTGGATGCCTTCTCCAATGGTACTTGAGGAAAGGAGCGTTCCACATCAAAAGATAGGGTCTACTTGCCGTCACAGATACATTGGATAGGTTTATACTGACTGCACATCTGTGATCATTTTAATAAAATTCGCAAAATACTAACTGGTCTTGTTTAACCAATCTCGTCAAACAATCCTTCTCATATGATTTGTAATGGCCATCGCGGTGTATGTGTGCTGTGCAGTGCAGCATATCCCCAGCAAGAAAATCGTTTTTCATGGGATTTACATTATTACTTGCTTCCTGGGCGAGCGAATCGCTCATGGAACTTATGGCTCTCTGGCTGAATCGCCACTCATAGACATGTATCAGGGGTCGTGAGTCGTATTTTACAGCCTGCGCTGGTCAATCTTTTTCAATTGCCTGCAAGCCTGTTGGGGTACTGCACAAATCCGACCCCAGTCTCTCTATGAGATCCCGAGATTTAAAGGACAGAATTCCGAGAACAGAAATGAGAATTGGAATGTCTCACCATAACTGGTTTCACACAATAGGGGTGCGGTTAATCTTTCTCGTATCACAACTCTCTGAACTGCCTTGATTTAAGGACTGAATATGTTGCCTCTGTATCTACCGAAAAGGTATCTTCTTTGTTTCCCTGTGCTTTTACTGGTTTCAAAATAACTGTTAATTTTCCTTTACAATGGACATCACATTATTTTTACAGGTCGCTGCAGCAGCGAGGGCCGAAGTGCCTGTACTGCATTGTAACTTTAAATGTTGTAAGCTACATTTCCTGCTGGTTTCTGATGTCTCTCCTCACTGTGGAAGCTTCCAGTCACATCTTCCAGAGATTTGTCTGCACTTCATTTAATCGAGGCAATTGTATTTCCTGCTCAGAATGTGATCTCTGTACAATGGAGAGAGGAAAACAGAGTCGGTGACAGTGCTAAGATCACTTACGGTCTGTCCAGAATCAACAAGAAATATCCAGATCTTTCAGTCTCCTGTAACATCAACATTACACTGTGCTCCCACACTTCAGGCTCTCTTCCTGTATTCCTGATGAAGGACTGTTGCCCGAAACGTCGATATTACTGCACCTCAGATGCTGCCTGAACTTCTGTGCGTTTTCAGCAGCACTCTAATCGAGACTCTGCTTTTCAGCATCTGGAGTCATTGTTTTTACCTAGTTGATTTTAATCCTACCGAGTTGATTTTAATCCTCTTCCAAGGATGCCTGCCTTGAAGACGTTTTCCTCCTCTCTCTACGATCTCTCCACCCTTCAGATTCTCTGCCTGTATTCCTGGTGAAGGGCTTTTGCCCGTAACGTCGATTTAACTGCTACTCGGATGCTGCCTGAACTGCTGTGCTTTTCTAGCACCACTCTACTCTAGACACTGTGTTCCCAGGCTACGACTTCAGTCTCTGGTCTGCTGCAGTGCTCCTTCTAGGCACAATATAAGCTGTAAGATTAGCAACTCATTTTCTACCGAGAGACCATGCAAACTGTAGGACCCAGCATCGAGTTTAATCATTTTAGAAACCGTCCGCCCTCTTCCACATTCTTCACCCACCCGCCCTTCCCATCAGTTCAGAAGACGGATCGTTGGACTTGAAACGTTAACTTTCCTTTCTCATCAGAGATGGACAAGAGCTGCTGATTTTTTTCAGACCTTCTGGCTTTTCTTCAGACAACTTTGCTTTTCCGTTGTAATCACCAGACTGCTGGAAGCGTCTGATTGCAAGAGAAATTCACAGGAGATGAAAAGAATTGCAAGGGCTGGACATTTCTACTTATGAAGGTAGACGAGCTAGGCTGGGGATGTTTATCTAAGCGCAGAGAAGGCTGAGTGAGAAACCGATTAACGTGCACATTTTATGAAGAGAATAGATATGTATGGCAAGGATAAGCCTCTATTGGGAAGGAATAGAGTGACATAAATGAAAGACAGAAGACAAGATGTTTTGAGAAGATTTGGGAAGAATGCTTTCACCTATAGAGTGTTGTTTATCTGGAAATCATTATCTGAACATGTGGTAAAGCTAAGTGTCATGGGAACGTTTCAGCAGTCTGTAGCCGAACACTTGAAGAGCCAGAGCACACGTGTATAAGAACCAGGTACTGGCAAGTGTGACGAGGGCAGAGATGGGTGTCCTGAACGCAATGGGTCAAAGGCAAACTTGCATGCTTAAACAAAGTAACTGGCGCGGCTCTGTGGCGCAATGGAAAGTGCGTTGGACTTCTATGCCTTTGTTCCGGTTGCGATTCAGAGGTTGTGGGTTCGAAATCCCATCAGAGTCGAGTTTTAGTTTATGGTTTGGAAGGTGATCAGACCAGACTCGGCTGTCATCTGAAAACCCAATAATATTCGTGCAGAAACCCGTTGTCTCGAAACGGAACATTTTCCTCTCACAGATTTACATTTTCGATGTCTATTTATGATAGAGATCGATAACTATCTGTTAGCCACTCGGCAACACGATGACGTGGATGGGCTGGAAAAAGACTTAACATTGTTGTGTCAGCCATGATGATATCGAATGACGTGGCGGGGCAGGATCGGTGTTAAGAATGGCCTCCTTCTGCTCCTTTGTGTCTGTGCCATTTCTGGCCCAGGTTTTTAAACAATCACAATGAGGACAATATGAATTAAACACCAAGTAATATTTTAGTCTCACCTCCAATTCGATTCCCTCCCAGCTGGAATAGACAGCTCTTGTTTCCGATGTAGATCAGACAGTGGAGGATTCTCACAAGTTCTCCTTCAGTTTGAATGTTCCTTCACATAGGTTTCCAAGTGGACACTTGGAGCAAGCAATTGCATGGATTCAGGAGATTCGGGGGCAGATTTCTCCTTTGCTCGGCTGGAATTATAGCCAAGGTAGTGAACGTGAATTTCTGACATTTTGAATTTTACTCTGGATTATTGCGACTTTACTAATTAAACTGAATTTCAATTTGCCCTTGCAAAACATTATTCAGTCTTCACTTTTTATAAAAATCATGCCACGTGCTCGTGAATGTATTATGCTGAACATTGTTGACGTTGTGTGCAGTGTGGGTCGATGTGACATATGAACATGCCAAAGGAAGTTGGTGAAATATCAGTGAATCGAATTCTCTGACGAATTGAAGCCGATAGAAGGAAAATCCCAGTACAGGTGCGAGATAACATTGCTTGTGATCAACGCAGGGAGCCACGGTAAACGTACGCAGTATTCAATAAAGCTGATTTTCACCACATTTTTCTAAGTCTTTTTCCTGAGCCTGATGCTTCATAATCGATGATCCATTACCAGTATAACCTCCTCGGCAATGTTTTTCATTTCAGATACACAGAAATAATTGAGTGATTGGGTTGAGGGTCCCAGTGGTAAGATCAGGAGCCGTTCGTCATCATTAGCCAGCAGGTCCAGTGGTGCAATTAGTTAGCTTTCTGTACTTGCATGACAGAATCGCAGTACGTGAGCATTCGATTCTCGCCGGGTGTTCGTTTTACTGATAGTGACCAGAGATGATTGCAACTTCAAGCTGAAGAACAGTTCAAACCCGGAATATTACACCACAATAAAATGTTGCACCGATCTGTGATACCAATCTGAAGTTCAACTGAGCAGAATTTTACCATTATAAGCGGTAAGTTTATCCAATGATCATTTAATTGCCCTGAAGGTTGTTGAGTCTACGACTGTTGAAGACAAGACGTCCAGCACCATTACTACAATCTGAGAAAGGAATGTACCTCGGCATCTATCACCCTCAAATTACATCATGTGCTCTTGTGTCAACCATCACCATTTGAAGATAAAGGCTTTCACTGTCCACCTATGGCAACCTCTGATCATCTTTTATGTCTCTATTAATTCAACTCTCAAAATTCTCATCTCTTGCAAAAACAGCCTCAAGTCCCTCAGCATTTCCTCGTAAGACCTTCCCTTCATAGAAGGCAACATGCTCGGAAATCCCATCTCTACCCTTTCCAATGATTTCACGTCCGTCCTATAATGTGGCGACCAAAACTGCACGCATCTCTACAAGTTTACCCACAGCAGAGAAATTTCTGGACCTGCAAAGGGATCATTTGGCCCTGCAACTCAATCCCTCTCCCAATAAGGTCTAACACACTGTGCTCCTTGCAAGCAAATCTATCAACGTGGATGTTAACTTTCAGAGTTTTATGTACGTATGCACCGAGACCTCTCTGCTCATCTAAACTTCCAACAATATTACAATTATCCCAGAACTCTTTATTCTTGTTGCTCCTTCCAAACTAAATCATCTCACACTTTTCCACATTAACCTCCATTTGCCACCTCTGAGCTCAGATCTGCAGATTATCCATGTCCCTCTGTAACCTGCAGCAGACATGGGCACTGTTGACAACTCTATCGAGCTTAGTGTATTCAGCGCATTTACTCATCCATCATCCCATGCCCTAACCCAGGTCACTTATGAAAGTGACAAACAGCAGTTGACCCAAAAAGGAACCTTGTGGTACACCATGAGTAACTGAACTCCAGGATGAATATTCCCCATCAGCGACCACACACTGTGTTCTTTCAGCGAGCCAATTACAGATCTAAACGGCGAAATCGCCGTCAATCCCATATCTCTGTATTTTATGCAATAGCCGACCGTGCCTTCATGAAATCCATATCCACCACGTCAACCACTTTACTCTCATCCACCTGTTTGCTCACCTTTTTAAATCGCTCAATAAAGTTTGTGAGGCACAACCTACTATTCACGAAATCGTGTTGATTGGAGCGAATCAACTTCTTCCTTTGTGAGATGATCATAAATCCTATCTCTCATAATCTTTCCCAAAACTTTACGACAAGGAAAGTAAGGCTCACTATTCTGTAATTACCAGCGTTTTCCCTACTTCTCTTCGTGAAGACGGGGACAATATTTGTTGAACTCGAGTCTTCCCGCACTAATCACATCGTCACTGACGAAATAAAGTTTGCAGTCAAAAGTTCTGCAATCTCCTCCCATGATTCCCAGAGAAATCGAGGATACATCCCATCCAGCCCAGGGGACCAAACTATTTTCAGGCTTTCAAGAATTGCTAACAACTCCATTTTATGAAAATTAATTTCATTTATTCTAAAAGGTTGCATCTCAAAATTCTCTTCGACAACATTGTCTTTTTCGTTTGAGATATGTTGAAAAATATACATTCAGCGCCTCTCCTATTCTTATACTCCGTTGACGACTTCCTACTGCTGTTCTTGACAAGCCCGAATCATATCATGGATATTCTCTTATTCTTGAAATGAGAAGAGAAAGCTTCAGGGTTTTAATTGAAACTGCCAGCTAAAGACTTCTCATGCCCCCTCTTCAGTCGAAGTAGCTCTCTCTTTTGGCCCTTCCTGGTGAGCTTATAGTTATCAAGTGCTCTGTTTCAGCCTTTCTATCTCATGTTTACATGCACCTCCTTCTCCCTCTTGACAAGAAATTCAACTTTTTCAGTAAAAGTGGCTCACTGTCTCGACCTCATATTCCCTGCTTGACGCATACATACTTATCAAGGACATGCATGAGCGCCTCCCGGAAAAAGCTCCATATTTCAGGTGTGCAAAACCCCTGCGGTTACTTTCCCCATCTGGTGCATCCTAACACTTACCTGATCGCATCATACTGGCCTTTCTTCCAGCGGTACCTCTTGCTCTGCTATGTATGTATCTATTTCTATCCATCACTAAATAAACATACCGAATTGTGGTCACTCTCACCAAAGTGCTCACTTACCTCCAAATCGAACAGCTGACTTGCTTCATAGCGAAGTACCAAATCCAATGAAGTTTTGATTCTTGTTGGCTTGTCCACATGCTGCATCACGAAACCCTCCTGCACACATTGAACAAAAGCTGACCAATCAGAGGTACTCAAACAATAACATTTCCAATGAATATTAAAAAAGTAAAAGGTCCCCACTACAACCACCCTGTTACTTAAGGTGTAGATTTGCTCGCTGAGATGTAGGTTTGATATCTAGACGTTTCGTTATCTGGCTATGTAACATCATCCGTGGCAACATTCAAGTGAAGCGAAGCTGTTGTCTCCTGCTTTCTATTTATATCTTTCTCCTGGATGGGGTTCCTGGGGTTTATGATGATGTCATTTCCTGTTCGTTTTCTGAGGGGTTGATAGGTGGCATCTCGGTCTATGTGTTTGTTTATAGCGTTGTGGTTGGAGTGCCAGCCCTCTAGGAATTCTCTGGCAAGCCTTTGCTTAGCCTGTCCCAGGATAGATGTGTTGTCCCAGTCGAACAGGTGGCTTTTTTATCCGCATTTATGGCTACGAGGGGAGAGGGTCGTGTCTTTTTGTGGCTAGCTGGTGTTCGTGTATCCTGATGGCGAATTTTCTTCCTGCTTGTCCTATGTAGTGTTTGTGGAAGTCCATGCAAGGAATTTTGTAAAGACCCAGTACATCCCATGGACAAAACCAATGTCATCTACAAAATTCCAGTTCTTACTGAAAAATCGAAACTGAGATGCCAGGAACAACCATTCCTTTCAGTGCTCCATTAATGTCTCTGAAATGGCCACAACATTGAAGTCGCAGGTAACAACCCATGGCACCTGCTTTATCTCAGATGCTCCTGGCGGTGAAGTAGACTCATTTCAAATCACCTTCATTCTTGCCAGTATACACTCGCAAACACGAAAACCTATTTATCACCGAACCAGTCACAACTTCCTGCAAACTGCAGTAAACATTCAGGTTCGCAGTCTGCTGCTGGATTTGTTTAAACTCTTCTGAAAATCGTTACCAATATCCCATCAGGATATTGGTAACCTTCCGGTTCAGGTGAAGACAATCCTGTTTGCAGAGGTCCAACTGACTCCAAACTCAGCCCCAACTATCCAGATATCCGTATCCCTATCACCTGCACCATCCTTACAACCACGTGTTCAACTGCTCTCTCCCTATTCTTCTCCTAACTACGACGTGGCATGTGTAACAAATCAGAGAGAACAACTCTGTTTGATCTAGATCTAACATGTCTCCCTGGATCCCTGAATTTCTGCCATACATCCACATCAATTTTCTGACCTATGTTATTGGTGCATATGTGAACCATGATCGCGGGATGCTCCCCCTCCCCCTTAAGGATCCTGAAAACACGATGCGAGACATCACCACCCCGAGTAACTTGGAGGGATCACATCAATCATGAGCCTCCCCTGTACCCACCGAAACTGCACTCTGTCCCCCTCACTATTTAGTCCCCAGTAACTATTGCACTCCTCCTCTCTACCCTACCCTTCTGATCAACAGGGACAAACACTGTACCAGAGACCTGTACCCCATGGCTTACCCCTAGTAAGTCATTCCCCCAAAATGTAACAAATATGGTATTCTTATTACTAAGGGGCACAGCCATAGTGGATACCTGCACTGGCTGCCTGTTCCCTTTTCGTCTCCCGACTGTATCCCATCGACCGGTTTTTGACTGTTACCTGAAGTGTAACTGCCTCCATATAACTCCTCTCAATTCCTCTCAGACTCCCGAAAGTTCCAATGTCCAGCTACAGTTCCCCGACGCAGTTGCCAAGGAGATGGAGTTGGGTGCACTTCCCGCAGATTCAAATGTCATGGATATTACTGGAAACTCTAAGCTCTCACATTCTACAGGAAGAAAATTCAAATGGCCGACCATCCATTTCTAATGTTCTGAATTCACACACACACTGATATGTGCGTTATATATATATACATATAAATATGTGTGCACATGCATACATCTGTGTGTGTATATGTGTGTGTGTATATATATAAAGATATATTCAAAAGTTGCAAAAGAACGTTGAGTAAAACAGCATTTATTCTAACAAAATATGATTGTGTGGAATGTTCTGTCCTTGGGAAATACCTCAGTTACTTAATACCATCCATAAATACTCCCTGAGTGAATATCCTTCACTCAACAGAGATACAAAGGTGATTTTTGAAGTCGATGACGTTTCTGATATTGCTGATCCTGCACTGTGTTGAATTCTGGAAAGGATGTTTAGCTCGTTTCATATTACTGATTTTGCTGCAAACTCGCACAGGCCATTAAAACAATTCACAAAGTATTAGATTTATCTCATTGGACATTTTGACTGTTATCGGAAAAACTGGAATCGAAATGATAAAGATGATTTTAAGTACTGCTATGAAGATTACAGAATTCAAACAGGAATATTTTTCGTGTCTTGTCACTGGATATTTTTGGGGGAGAAGAGTGAGCAGCAAATGGACTCACTCCCTTCTCTGTGATTGCAGCCAAATTTTCCAATGCAACAGATGAAAGAAAAAAGGTGCATTACACCGGCAGGTCTGTTCAAACTCACGATAGTATAGTTTCATTTTGATTGTCGCCACCGTCTAATTTATTAGCTGAGTTGGGAGATCAGGATCCTGAGGGTATGCTGAGACATTACGACAATTAATCCCAAACTGTTGGTATCACTTTATAATCATAAACTAGTTATGCAGCAGACTGTGCTAACTGGCTTCCCTTTAATGCTGAGCAAACACGAACAGCTCAGTTCTTTTACAATTTATAGACGTACACGTAGAACAAGCTGCTCAACCTTTCCTCACAATCAACTCATTCTATACTTACTCGTGCTCAGTTGCAGGTGTTATGAGGTTTCTTTCCAATTAACGTTAACCAATTAGAGAGTGTGCACCTAACGTTTACCCATTCTGGTGAAATTCACTCCTTGTGTGTCTGCACGCATCTTTACAAATATTTGAGAATCAGTTTCTGAATAATTTTTCCTGAGAAAAAGTAATCATTTTCGAATTCAATAGCTGAAGAAAGAAAAAGAATGCGAGCTCCAAACTTCTCTTTATTATTCATCGCTGGTTTTCAAGTTCTATACTCCAGATATAGATTCATCTGAATGAGAGAATTTCCCTCATGTTTACTCTCACCAAATTCACATCGCCGAGAAACCCTCTATACGGACACAACTCAGTTTTACCTGGTTTCACGCCACATGATCTATTCGTTTTTTCCACCATCCCAGGAAACCCTGCTTTGTCTTTTCAAATGGCATTATGCCCCACGACATCGTTGGCTTCCTTTCCATTTTTCTGTTTCCAAGTAAACGCTGTCCATTCTTCCTGACGTATTTTCATTCCAGTCATCGCCATCCATGTCTTTTATCATCTCTTATTGTCCCAGTATAGTCCATGTTTAGAAAGGATGCTGGGGCCAAAACAACACATGAAAACCCGCTTTACTGCTGTATACTGCCATTACCAATGTAGGGAAAATGGAAGCGAGTTCAGTCAAAAGTGAATCCGTTGGTTGTTGTACAATTGCGCTTCGGCGGGTCGGTGTGGACTTGTTGGGCCGAAAGCCCTGTTTTCACACTGTAATCTAATCAAATCTAATCTAATCTAATGGATCAACACTGATTTGGTCGTGCCTGTTTTTCCTCACTTTTCTCCCCTGTCTGAATATGTGCTAAAGTAACACAATAAGGGAACATGGAATGCCTACAGTTCAGACACTGGCTATTCGATGCAACAAATACACACCAATCCTCCGGGAATTAACCCTCACAAAACAATTCCTTACCCTTTTTCTGTTCATTTGCTCCTGAATAAGGCACCTTACTGACAGTCGACCCAGTTGTAGGCAAACTCTGGCGCTGTGAGGCAGCAGTGATAACCAGTGAGCCACGTTGCAGCCCTGTACAATTATGCAAGGCACATGCAGACGCGTTCGAAATGTCAAAGACGCTCGACTTGTGTTGTTGCCCTTATCAGGAACAATAAATCCAGATTCCCTGACCGAGAAATTAACTCAAACCACAGCAGTGAAAGCGCTGTATCGTAACCACTAGTCGACCAGGAAGGACGGCATGTGCAATTGCGTCTTCTCTTAACAGCATAGGTTTCTTTTCCTGCGATGAGAAATTCCTTCCAAAAAGAGTGTTTGTGACACCGTGCTTTTCCAGCACAGAATAATACATTATGTTAGTGCCAGTCATCAAACATCCAAATATTTTCGTTTCCAATTTTCACTAATTGGCCCACAGCCTGACGTCTGAAGTGTTCATCTGAATGAGACTTTCCCTGCAAAGTTTTAATCTCAAACGAACCAGTGAATGACACTGAAGTCAGATACCGTCAAATTTGTTCATGTACTGCGGGTGAACTGAGCCTCATTTTGACCCATAGAGGGAACTATACAGACACATCTTTTGAAAGTGACAAAGGCCTCAGGAGAAGCCAACTTCAATAAAATGAGGAATTGACTCGTTTGGCCTCTTCTTTCTTCATGACTCGCTTTAAAACACGATTCTGTTTACATAAGCACAGGGGTAAACAGGCAGGAGGCTGTCCCTCAAGGACTGTCCCAATCGGCAATAATTGGTACCTGCTAAACGTTGACTTCTCCAACTCTGAGGCAGCCTGGCTAGCTGTGCTCTTCCAAATTCCTGCCTGATTAATTGGATTCCAGCAGATTCCTGTCTCGACATAAGGAACAGAAGCATTCAGCCGCATCCCTGTACGTTTTCGCCCCCCCCCCATTGTTCACCGTTACTCTTCTGCTTCTAATGAATCACGTTGTTCTTCCTGCCAAACGAAGGCATTCTTCGCATCAGAAAATTGTCATCCTCATGTTCCTCGAAGGAAAAGCACGGATGTGGACTTCCAAACTGAAACAAATGGGGTCTGGGGCCGGTGGAGGGGTGGGGAGGGAGGGAGGGGAGGTTTGCCGATAAAATGACTTCCAGCTATTCCTTCAAAAATATTTCCTAACAACATGGATAACGCACCTTCGGATGCTTGCTGCAATAGTTGCAAGAAAATTCAGCAAGGCTGTAGTGTGAATCGAGGTTACATCCTCGGGCTCGAACCACTGAGCTGTGGCAGCACTAACATATGAAGCGTTTTGAGACTGACAAAAGATGATGACCTCTAGCAGAAAAACTTCAGTCATCTCAGTTTTGTGATACAAGCTTCGTTTTGTGTGACAAAATACGACTTGAAACCCACTTCTTTGATCACTTGTTTGATGTAACACTTTGTCAGCTTCCCAATATCTCAAAATGTGACAGGGATCAACATTTGTTTAAACTCACACAGAGTAAAAGTTTTGAAGCTTCTATTATATAAAAGGCACGATGTAGTATTGATACCAGCTCATTACCATTGATTTCAGCATGTATTGCAGTTTTTCTTAATCACTTGGTGAGTAATTCCTTTCCTTTTGCCTGGTGCGATTTACGTGGCCACGGGAATTCATAATTTATGGCCTTGGCAGGTGGCGTTTAGGCACCAAACGCAAAACAGTTCAAATCGAACATGCTCCAGAGGTTGGAATTCGAGGAAAATGCAGAATATCTGAGAGTGCACTTTAAAACATAATCTTGGGTGTTGTGTCCACTGGCTGGGTTTGCATACTATTGACCAACTCTATTTGCTCTTGAGTGGGCTGGAGGACATGACAGTGATAGATAGAGGGAAGACTGTCAAGAGATTTGTAGAAAATGATAAAAAATTTGAAATTTAGCAGCCCGGTGATGGGTGAGCAACCCTTGTTGTGAATACTCCTACATGCTAGAGAGGTATTGGAAGACCTCAGGATTACATCATTGGTTGAATAACCTGCAACCTCTTCCCTTCCACCATGTGGGAGCCTTTGTGGAAAGATAAAGCTGCGAAGGCCGCAGTGCACGTTTGGGAAAATGGGCGTTAGTAAAAATGCCATTCAGATAATGCACAATGAAACAGTGAACAGAACGCAAGTACATCCTTGAATAGAAGCAGAGGAAGTTAGACCATAGAACATAGAACAGAGAACATTACAGCGCAGTCCAGTCCCTTCGGCCCTCGATGTTGCGCCAACCTGTCATACCAATCTGAAGTCCATCTAACCTACACTATTCCATGTACGTCCATATGCTTGTCCAATGACGACTTAAATGTACTTACAGTTGGCTAATCTACTACCGTTGCAGGCAAAGCATTCCTCACCCTTACTACTCTCTGAGTAAAGAAACTACCTCTGACATCTGTCCTATATCTATCACCCCTCAATTTAAAGCTATACCCCCTCGTGCTCGCCGTCACCATTCTTGGAAGAAGGCTCTCCCTGTCCACCATATCTAAACCCTCTGATTATATAACATGTCTCTATTAAGTCACCTCTCAACCTTCTTCTCTCTGACGAAAACAACCACAAATCCTTCACCCTTTCCACGTAAGACCTTCCCTTCATACCATGCAACATACGAGTAAATCTCGTCTGCACCTTTTCCAAAACTTCATCATCCTTCTTATAATGTTGTGACCAGAACTGTATACAATAGTCCAAGTGCGGCCATACGAGAGTTTTGGTCCAGCCGTAGCATAACCTCGTGGTTCCAGAACTCGATCCTTCTATTAATAAAAGCTAAAACACTGTATGCCTTCTTAACAACCTTGTCAACATGGGAGGCAAATTTCAAGGATCTCTGCACCTGAACACCGAGATCTCTCTGCTCCCCTACACTGCCAAGAAACTTAGCATTAGCACAATACTTTGCATTCCGGTTGTTCCAATCAAAATGAATCACCTCTAACTTGTCCGCATTAAACTTCATTTGCCACCTCTCAGCCCAGCTCGGTAGCTTATCTTTGTCTCTCTGTAAACTACAACATCCTTCATCACTATCCACAACTCCACCGACCTTAGTGTCGTCTGCAAATTTACTAACCTACCCTTCTACGCCCTCATCCAGGTCGTTTATATAAAATAACGAACAGCAGTGGACCCAACACCGACCCTGGCGGTATACCACTGGTAACTGGACTCCAGGATGAACATTTCCCATCAACCACCACCCTCTGTCTTCTTTAGCAAGCCAATAACTGATACAAACTGCTACATCTCCCAAAATCCCATTGCTCCGCATTTTGTGCAATAGCCTACTGTGGGGATCCTTATCGAACGCCTTTCTGAAATCCATATACACAACATCAACCGGTTTACTCCAACCTGCTTGGTCACCTTCTCAACGAAATCAGTTTGTGAGGCACGTCCTACCCTTCACAAAACCATGCTGACTATCCCTGAACAAATTACTCCTTTCCAGATGGTTATAAATCCTATCTCTTATAGACTTTTCCAACAATTTACCAACAACTGAAATGAGGCTCACTGATCTAAAATTAACAGGATTGCCCCTACTCCCCTTCTTGAACATGGGAACCATATTTGCTATCCTCAGGTCTCATGGCACTATTCCTGTACACAATGACGATTTAAAGTTCAATGCCAAACGCTCGGCAATCTCCCCCCGGCATCCCAGTGGATCCTAGGATAAAGCTTATCCGGCCCAGGAAGCTTATCTATTTTCACACTCTGCAGGATTTTTAATACCTCCTCCTTGTGGACCTCAATCCCACCCAGTCTAGTCGCCTGTATCTCAGTATTCTCCTCGACAACATTGTCGTTTTCTAGACTGAATACTGTTGAAAAGTATTCATTTAGTGCTTCCCCCATCTCCTTTGACTTCACACACAACTTTCCACTGCTATTGCTGATTGGCCATAATCTTACTCTCGTCATTCATTTATTCCTTAAATACCTATAGAAAGCCTTAGTGTTTACCCTGATCCTATCCGCCAAAAACTTCTCATGTCTCCTCCTGGTTTATCTGAGCTCTCTCTTTCGGTCTTTCCTGGCTACCTTGTAACCCTCAAGCGCCCTAACTGAGCCTTCGCATCTCATCTTAACATAAGCCTTCTTCTTCCAGTCTACTTCCTTCGGAAACCACGGCTCCCGCTCTCAACAGCTTTCACTCTGCCTGACAGGTACATACTTATCTCGGAAACACAGTAGCGTTTCCTTGAATAAGCTCCACATTTCTAATGTGCCTATCCACTGCAGTTTCCTTCTCCATCCTCTGCTTCCTAAATCTGACCTAATCGCATCATAATTGCCTTTCACCCAGCTGTAACTCTTGCCCAGTGGTATACACCTATCCATTTCTATGTCAAAAGTAAACATAAAAGAATTCTGATTGCTATCACCAAAGTGCTCACCTACTTCCAAGTCTAACAACTGGCCGAGCTCATTACCCAGTACCAAATCTAATGTAACCTCGCCCCTTGTTGGCCTGTCTACATACTGTGTGAGAAAGCCCTCCTGCACACTTTGGACAAAAACTGACCCATCTATAGTACTCGCACTATAGTGTTCCCAGTCAATATTTGGAAAGTTGAAATCCCCCATTTCAACTACCCTGTCATTTTCACTGCTATCGAGAATCATCTTTGTTATCCTTTCCCCTACATGTCTGGAACTAATCGGAGGCCAATAGAAAATTACCAACAGGGTGACATCTCATTTCCGGTTTCTAACTTCAGCCCATATTACCTCAGTTGACAAGTTCCCAAACATCTTTTCTGCAACTGTAATACTGTCCTTGACCAACACAGCCTTTTACCTTCTTGTCTGTTCTTACTGAAACATGTAAATCCTGGAATCTGCAACAACCATTCATGTCCCTGCTCTATTCATGTCTACGAAATGGCCACAACTTCGAATTACCAGGTACCAACCAATCCTGTAAGTTCATCGACCTTATTCCAGATGCTCCTAGCATTGAAGTAGACACACTCCAAAACAACGTCTTGCTTACCGGTGCCATCTTGCGCCCCTGAAACTTGTTTTTGGACCTCCCTACTCTCAAACGTTTCGATACTTGAACTACAATTTTGGTTCCCATCCCTCTGCTTGATTAGTTTAAACACACCCCAATAGTCTTAGCGAATTTCCCCCCAGGATATTGGTACCCCTCTGGTTCAGATGAAGACCATCCTGCTTGTACAGGTCCCAACTACCCCAGAAAGATCCCCAATTATCCAAGAATCCAAAACCCTCCCTCCTGCACCATCCCTGTAGCCACGTGTTCAATTCCACTCTCTCCCTATTCCTTACATCACCAGCACAACAGCAGGGAGGGAATTTGAAAGGACGGATGGAAGTGTATTATGACCGTGACTTCCAAACGAATGGATTAGAATTTGAGCTGCAGAAGAGCAGAGACGTGGAAGAGTTAATGATGTTAATGAAGTGCAAGTCGGCTGACAATATGATGTTGGGGATATGTGGTTAAAAACACATCAGGAAGTGAGGTATGTCACCATGGTTATGACAAGCCTGTTCAGACTCAGACAATTACCAGGGAGGAGATTGAATCAGTGGGGAGGCATTTTCTCCTAGGACTTGGTCGATGATGCCTTCCAGCTCATCACATCCACTTCAGTCAACTCCGCTGCCAAAACCCATCACTCCAACTAAGATGAGGTCGGAACTCCCTTCTCCATCACTTTAACATCCAGCAACCTCTGTAGAGATCATGACATCCTCCGGTATTTCCGTCAGCTGCAAATGAAACCGACCAACTAAGATGTGTTTCCCTCCCCACCCCTACCCACTTTCTGTAAAGATCCTTCCCTCTTCGACTTCCGGGTGGTGCACGCCTACACCAAACCACCCTCCCATCCGCTCCCAGCAAACTTCTCATTCCAACACGGGATTTGCAAAACATCCATCCACACCTCCTCCCTCAACTCTGTCCAAGGCCCCAAAGGAACCTTCCATGTCCATCAGAGTTTCACCTGCATTTCCACGCATGCCATTTACTGTATTCATTGTTCTCTTTGCAGTCTCCTCGACACTGAGGAGATCGGATGCCTAATTACAGACCACTTCAGAAAACTTCTTCGGGACACCCGCACCAAACAACACCACTGGCCCCTGGCCGAACATGTCAACTCTCCCTCCCACACAGCCAAGTTCATTCAGGTCCAGGGCTTCTGCCGCTCTCATGAACTCTCCTGTCTGTCCATCTTCCTTCCCACCTATCTGCTCCACCCTGCGCTGCGACCTATAATCATTACCCCACCTCCATCCTCCTATCACACTCTCAGCTACCTTGTCCCAGCCACACACGCTCCCATTTGTCTCTCTACCCCCTCGCTTCACAAGCATCTTTCCTGATGAAGGCTCGTGCCCGAAACGTCGATTGTCCTGCTCATTGGATGCTGCCTGCCCTGCTGTGTTCTTCCAATATCACACTTCTAACTCAGTGGCGTCGAGGCAGTGGATTTTGAGTTCGGGACTGAAGTCAGATGCCTCAGTTTTGCAATGATTCAATTGTAAGGAATGTCTGCTCCATCAGGACTGGATATCAGACAAGTCAAGACAGTGTTTGACCTGGAGGGAACAGGGAGGTGATTGTGTTCATATCCACCTGCTGATCTGCTGGTCTCTGTGGTGGAGGCTGTGTGCATGAAAGATTCTGACAACATTCTCTTCAAATTCTTCGTGTCGAAAATCCCTTACCTTCAGACCTTATCTTCAGACAGAATCTAGAGTCTTGTGAAAGACGGTTTCACACTCTCATTTTTGGATAACATCAGATTTGCAAGATTTTATAAGGGGAAGATTTACAAACCAACCTCCCCACCATAATCTGATGAAGCCGCGCAGTTTATCCCAAATACAACTTGATCAGATTTCGAACAAGAAATGAAAAAGCTCTGGCTTACAGTAGGAGAGAAATCGTTCACTTATTGTGTGCGTGGTCGAGGCTTACACCTGTCATCAGACCTTACACACCTCGATTGCAGTCAGACTGAGGAAAGACTGGGGAAACGTAGGGATCCACTCCCTGTCTGAGCTGAATTCCCGTGGACGCAATGATACCAGGAACAAACCATTCACCTGCTCAGTGTGTGGGAAGGGATTCACTCTGTCTCTGACCTGCTGCGACACCTACTCGTTCAAAATGATGAGAAACTATTTCAATGTCTGAACTGCGGAAAATGCTTTAAAACGTCCAGCGATTGGAGAACCGAACACCTCGCTCATACTAATGAGGAACTTTTTATCTCTCCGGACTTTGGAAAATGTTATCAACTCTCTATATGCTTCATCTTTGATAAATATGCTCACATAAATAAGAGTCTATTAATAATCATAAAGACCTGACGTGTGATCCACGTGCTCACCTGGAGGAGAGACATCTCCAGTTCCAAATCTGTGGGACATGCTGTAACGTCCGAGCGACCGAATGGCTCATCACCTTTCACATAGCATTAACAGGTCTTTCTAAATGCCCTGACTGCGGGAAGTGCTGCACTCTTTCCTGAATACTAACGTGTCATCAACGTGTTCACACTGAAGATAGACATTAATCACTATAAACGTTCCTGGGGACAGTATATCATGAACGTCTTCACATTGAGGAGAGACCTTTCAAACTTGTAGTCTGTGGGATGTGCTCTCTAGTCTCTGTAGAACTGATGTCCCATCGATATTTTCGAATTGTGAGAGACGTTTCAAGTGTATTTATTCCGGGAATAGGTTCAAGCAATCATCTCAACTCTCAGCACACCATCTGTTTTGCAGTTGTCAGCAAGTATTTACCTGCTCCATGTGAGAAAAACAGTTAGGTCACTCATCGACCCTGCTGAGAGAGTAGAGGGATCCCACTGAGGGATGGAATTCACTCACTCATCGACCCTACTGAGACAGCGTAGAGTTTACATATCTCAACACCGATTGAACTTTGTTCTTCTCATTCAGGTCTGAAAGCAAAGTTTTAATATTCTAGATAACAATCAAATAAATCAGCTTTGTGTTAAACACAAAGGTCATTGGAAGGATGGGATTACAGAGTACCAGAAGCATCAGCACAGGTTGTCAAGGAGAACTCACATGTGACAAATATATTACAATACTTTGAGGAGGTAATGAGCAAGTGAGACGAAGTCAAGACTGTGGAGGTCACCGGCTTAAATTTCCATAGACATATATCGAGGTGCAGTATGGCAAACTGCTAAATAAGAGGCCATGGATTGAGGCTTGGCTGACTGGCAGAAGGCAGACAGTTGGGTGAAGAGGTCTCTTCCAGGATGGCAGCCCGTGGCTAGTGGAGTTCAAATGAGTCAGGGTTGGCACCACAGCTATTCACATTATGTATGAATGATCCATTCAAAGGAACTGAGGGTGTTGTTGTTCCATTTGAAGAAGACACAATGATAGGTGGAAGGCCAGATCTTATTGATGAAGCGAGCATGCTGCAGAATGACTTGAACGGAGTGAGTGCTTCGAAAAACGTTGTAGTTGCCATACTTTGTGGAAAATATGAGGTGGGAAGAGTAGAGGCATGGACAATTTTCTGAAAGCAGAAAGAATTCCAAGTTCAATTTTCTCTTATGTTTAGCATGCAGTTTCAGTTGGTGTTTAGGAAGGCAAATAAAATGTCGGCGTTCAGTTTAAGCAAATTAAAAAGCACGGGCAGAGGTTTAGGCCTCAGTCAATAGGAGTCTCTGGAACATTGCATTTGGAACATTGGGAGTAGGTTTTGGCCCCATATCTAAGTGATGGTATGTTTTGAGTGGTGGATAGGAGGTTTATAATGGCTGACTCAGTGGTGAGTACTAATGTCTTGCAGCCTCCGCGAAGTTTGTTCAATATCTACTTTGGACGAATGTGAATTTGGAGTTGACACATCCTGTCCGTTTCAGCCTGCGTTTCCTTCCCAGGCTAAAGATGTGTGGCTGACGTTCTTTCGTCATGGGAAATTCAGAGTTACAGGAATTGAGTAGAGGTGTGAGTTGGGTGCGATTCCCTTCGCAAGATTAGTCGGGGTTTCTTGGTCCGAATGTCCGGATTGCACATTTTAGGTATTCCATTAGAACAACGTTGATCGCAGGGATTTAGGCCTTGTCATAAGAATTTTTAACGGAGGTGACACCTTCCATATGAACACATGGTTTCAAGTGAACGTCTTGAACGATATAAGGAGTGGAGGGACATTCTTGAGGAGGACATCATAAAGATCAATGGAGAATATTAAATAGCCTCAGACCATAAAGTTAAGCATAATTTAAAGAGATTCTGCAAGTACATTAAGAAATTGAGACCAAATAGGACCACTTTAAGATGAAAAAGCTCACCGATGTCTTGATCCTCAGCAGATGGAGAAACATATAATGTTCATTTCGCGTCAGTTTACACTGTGGAGAACGAAATGGCGGGTACACCTAAATACTGATGTTTTGAAAGTAGTTCACATTGAAAAGGGGAAGTGCTGGAGGACCTGGAAAATATAAAGTTGGATATTTCTCTGGGATCTGATCTCCTGTATCCAGGAAACTTGTGGGAAGTTAGGGAATGAAACTGCTGGGCTCTTCGTAGAAATATTTTTATCATGTATTATTACGAGTGAGGCGCCGAATGACTGGGGGATGGCTAATGTTGTGCCTTGGTTTAGAAAGGAATTCATGGAGAAGTCTGGGATCGATAGACCTGTGTGTCTGGTTATGGTCGTGGGTAAGTTGTTGAATGCAATTCTAAACGATTGGATTTATTTGAATTTTTAGATACAAGGAATGAATCGGGATAATCAGCATGGTTTCGCACAAAATTGATTGAGTTTTTTGAGGGCGTAACCAAGGAGATCAATGAGGACATAGTGGTAGAGTTTGCTCACTTGGGCTTTAATAAAAGCTTTTACACTGTTCCACATGGTTGACTAATTCATAAAGTTAAATCGCATAAGTTAAATGTAAGGATTCCAATTCGATATGAAATTAGTTCGATAGCAGGATGCTGAGAATGGTGGTGGAAGGTAGTTTTCAGACTGGAGGACTGTTACCAATGGTATCCCATTGGCTGAGCGCACATTCATTTTATTTTTCATTTAAATAAATGATGTAGGTGGGAAGATAGAAAGCATGGTAAGTAAGTTTGCAAAATTGGAAGTAGAATGGACTGGAAGTTGGTGAAGCGATTTTCTCGTCAGGTCAGTTTCTCTCTGGCCTCGAGTTTAAAAAGCGTGTGGGGGAGGAGTTGTGAAGGGCCATTCGTCCATCGTGAAGCGTACGTTATCAGGCATCCATCTAGTCTCGTCCCAGTTTGCAGCAATGAGATTGTCTATGTGATCTGACATAACAATGGTACTGAACGTTGACCTGGTCACACTGTTGTAACCCCTCTGAGGAACGTATTCTCATGTTCAAATACAGAGGTAGTCACGCAGGCACATTACCCGAGAGTGACAGAGTCCTCAGGATTATACCCATTCCATGTGCTTTGTGTCTACAAGTATCTCCGGAGAAAGGCGGCTTTAAGTGGGATCGAACATAGAACAATACAGCACAGAACAGGCCCTTCGGCCCACGATGTTGTGCCGAACATTTGTCCTAGCTTAAGCACCCATCCATGTACCTATCCAATTGCCGCTTAAAGGTCACCAAAGATTCTGACTCTACCACTCCCACAGGCAGTGCATTCCATGCCCCCACCACTCTCTGGGTAAAGAACCCACCCCTGACATCTCCCCATACCTTCCACCCTTCACCTTAAATTTTTGTCCCCTTGTAACACTCTGTTGTACCCGGGGAAAAAGCTTCTGACTGTCTACTCTATCTATTCCTCTGATCATCTTATAAACCTCTATCAAGTCATCCCTCATCCTTCGCCGTTCCAACGAGAAAAGGCCTAGCACTCTCAACCTATCCTCGTACGACCTATTCTCCATTCCAGGCAACATCCTGGTAAATCTTTTCTGCACCCTCTCCAAAGCTTCCACATCTTTCCTAAAGTGAGGCGACCAGAGCTGCACACAGTACTCCAAATGTGGCCGAACCTAAGCCCTGTACAGTTGCAACATCACTTCACGACTCTTGAATTCAATCCCTCTGCTAATGAACGCTAATACACCACAGGCCTTCTTACAAGCTCTATCCACCTGATTGGCAAGGCACTTCACCAGAAAATGTGCACCATTGCTGTGAGCCGCGATATGAAATGGATACTGAGCTGAAATGGTCCCAAACGCTTCTCATGTGAAACTTTCAATAACACAAATCGCACCACAACAAGCCCTCTGGCTCCTGGGACCTGACAGGTTAGCGCCCAGCAGACATTCCTTCCTGAAAACAACGGACACACGGCAAAATCTAAACACTTTTATGTCTCGTCTTGTTCTTTTTCTGTCGTTGTCACACCTCTAGCTTCCTCTTAACGTCTAGTTCCAATGTCAATGAGCTGTTTGATATGAACACAGGCACATCGAGAAAGTAATCTTTATTTCAAAAGCTGAGCCAGAGAATGTGAGCTGCAAGGGTTTGCTCTCTGCTGGGTAACGAAACATCACGGTCTCGTTGTCCTCATTATCATATAGACTGATTCCACAAATATGCAACGCAACAGTTATTACCAATTGAAATGTCCCAATGAATACCATGACTGACAGAAAGATCAGGGGAGAGTAGCTTCGACCCCTTTCTCGCCGAGGGACAGTTTGTAAAGAATGTCCTGTTACTTGACAAAATGACCTCCTCGAAGCTGGCCATGGAAGTGTATAGCGCAATAATACCCTTTGGCCCATATATCTGCACCAGTCCAACACAATCCCCTGAACTGTTCTTATCTCATTTGGCGTCAATTGGTTCAGAGGGGCAAATGTATTCAGTCATGGAAGTGTACAACTAAATGGGTCTTACCTGCTCTGGAGTTTTCTGTCTTTTCCATCCTGACAGGCAGTTAGTTCCTTATTTGAGTTTTACGCATTTCACTTAATCCTGCGATTTGAACTTCAAACAAGAAAGCAGAGAACAAGCATTCTTCAAGTTCACTCGCGGCTTTCAATCACAGTCAGCAAAATGCTTAACAGAATGAGGAATCCACATTGCATTTAACGCCCATCGCCTACACGACATGGCCACATCTGCAGAAGTGTGCTACTAAACTGGTTTCAAGTACTCCCCCCTGTGGAGCTGAGGGACAGGCAATCATTGTTCGGTTTGTTTGAATTCAATCACCACAGTTTCGACAGGGTTAAATGTCAGGACATGTTTGGTTTGTGTAATCAATCTCGATGGTTGAAATGGTCATTCAGTTAAAAAGAAAAGTAGAGATTGAAGGAGAAACTAAACAGATCTGGCAGCATCTGGGGAGAGACAAATAGAGACAACGACACAGAACTTCTTCAGGAGTTTCTCCGAACTCTGTTTTCTCCGACAGGTACTGGCAAACCTGCCGAGTTCCTTCATCAGTTTCTGTTTTTGTTTTAGATTCCGAGTGTCCACAACTAGCCAGTCAACAATACAGTAACGCATTTGTGGTTCCTCACTGGATTTGGTTTCCATTTGGGTGCATATCCTTGACCCTATTAAAAACCAGAAAGTGCACAGCAAAGGAGTCGGATGGATAAGAACACCGGCCGCTCCATGCGTGTGTACACTTTCTCGGTTAACAGCCAAACGAGAGGACTAATTGCTCCACAGAGACTTGGTAGTCCCTTGTAGCAGGCCCCTTGCAGGGTCTCCTAAAGCAGACAGTCAGTGAATTCAAGCTTTCGCCTGCCCTTCGCAGAATGAAAAGTGTCCTCAATTGGTTAAAGTTTCCAAAATGAATCCTGGGGCATTCATTGTGGACAATAGGAACAGTCTGATTTCATGCTTTGCAAACACATACATGTCACCGGGAAACAGCTCTCCTAAAACGGGGAACTTCTCCCTTTGAGCCTTCTGAGGAACATTTTTCTGACCTTGGTAAAAACCCAAAACTGTGCGGACAAAAAGAAAAGATGGTGTGAGAACAGCTGTCGCTCTGTTCCTGGGTCGTAGGAGAACAGCAACCTGTCAGTGAAGAGCCGAACGCACTGACTAATATCGTCACAGAGACTAATGAGCCAACGGCTTCAATGACCCCCGAATGTAAGCTGCAGCCTGCCCCTCCCATATTGACAATCATCCTTAATTAGCATTTTTCCGAAATAAATCCAGGGAAATTGACGGTGAAGACATGGGAATAGTCTGATCCCACCCTCTATAGACGCACCCATGACACCGGAATCAGTTATCCTCCAACCGGGATTGTCTCACTTCCAGCCTTTCAGTGTCCTGCGTTTTCGAATTGCCCTGGAGCTGAGATGAGATTTGACATCCTGACGTACAGGAACGAGAATCCTTCACCATCATAGATCATTTCATGTCCGGAGAACATCAGAGTGAAAGTACCGGCGTCCGAAAGAACGGAAAGATTTCTAAACTGTCTCTGCCCAGATTCCGAAAGCTCGAGTCTGGGATTTCTGTTTTTCTTGTTGATAGTTTTCCCACTTGACAATTCCCAACATTTTCCCAGAATCTTTTCACAATCCTCTGCTTTGCACCATGTACAGCGATTCACGACCCTGGGAATGTTTTGTTTGGAGCAAAGAAGATTAATGTGAAATTTCTTGGGGAGGTTTATAATGATGTGCGAGAAAGAGCTGCAGATGGGCGGATTAATGGTCAGGAGGAACTGCTGCCTCTGACCAGGGTAATTGACCAGAGAACGAGGAGTGAAGACGTTTAATGGAAAACGACGACTTGTTTCAAATAAACTCAGTGAAACCTATGTATATCCCATGCGTTTTTTTATCATCTGTGGATAGAGAAACAGGTCCGTTTTGAATCAGGTCCGTTTCTTGTTCAGAACGCAAGTTTCCTGCATGTCAAGAAATGAGTAGACCTGAGAACATATCGAGTTGTTTCGGCGGGTTTTCTGGAGTTGCAGCGATAACTCTTCCAACAAGAAAACATTTAAAATCAACTGTGAGGGAAACATGCTCGGTATTGATGAGAGATAGAATGAATATGAAGGATCCCTTTTCATGAGCAGAGAGATTAATAACACGGCAATGTTCGAGGAATAAAGATGCACTTTTATCGCGCTTTTCAGCTCCACTTTAATCACAGGCACTGAAGCACCTTTGAAGCAGATGTGTCATTGTCAATAATAATGTGCTCATCAGGGCAGTTTGTTCAAACAGAGTTCAAAAAAGAAAACTCAGAACTGGCACTGGAAACGCCAGTGAGATTATGTTTTACTTTAAAAGTTTGTCCTGCTCTTGTTTATATCCAGAATTGTGCAGGGCCAGTGATCCCAATCTCAGGGGAAGGCGTTACCCTCTTAAGAAACAAATGAGGAGGATGTTCTCACATTCAGTGTGTAGCAAGTATGTAGAAGTAATCACAGCCAAGGTCTGTCAAGACAGGGTATGTTCAAGGCTTCAATTATCTCTCTGTTAATATCATGGAGCAAGTGGCAGTGTGAAACGTGTCCAAATTTGCTGACAATACACACTCGTGGGAGCGCATGTTATGATAAGATCATGGCAATATGTATAAGCATATAGATAGGTTGGGTGAGTGGGGACAGACTATTCAGGTGCAGTTTCATGTCCGGATTATGAGGTCATGCACTTTGGTCGGAAGAGTCAAAAGACAGATTACTATTAAAATCGAGAGAAAGTAGAAGAAACATGTGACGCAGAAGAATATTATACACGGCACAAAGTTTAGTATCATATTTTTTCCCTGACAAAAAGGATGGCTTCCTTTCCGAATGCTGACAATGAAAAAGATTGTTTCCCAGGAAAGAAAAATAATTGAAACTAATAGCCTAATCGAAAATTTAGAAAAGACTTGGATCGTTCCAATGGTCGACGTCGATGTTTATGGCTCGCTAACATTTGTTTACAATGGGGCTGGGAGTGGGAGTTCGGGGACCTGGGGAGTGGAAGTCAGGTTACCCATGATTACTGTCATCCTTCATCTGTCTCCGACATTTTGTACGTTTTATTTCGCATTTTGGTTCCTGTGAGTGCCCTTGTAAACTGTACCCGCTGGTGACTTATTTCCCTGGTTGTTCTTCATCACGACTCGAAAGAATTCAAAATTCTTTTCTCCTTGATTTCGGTATTCTCTAATCAAATGTCACCAGTACCTGGATACTTTCCACGCCTGTCTGCCTTCTTGCAATATCAGTTGATCCGTCACTGTGTTACTGTTTCACAAATCAAGAACAAATCAAACAGCACCAATAGCATCTCGGTTCCAAATGCAGATAACGGCAGCCGCTCCCCAGATTACTGCAAACTGTGCGATCACAGAAGCACACATTGTACAGCCAGGAAACTCAAAACAACAGAAACACTCTTTTGGTTACTTACCTGGTTGTATACCTCAATCAGCAAACGAATTTTACATTGGTGATCTCAACAGTTCCCTCACACAATGAACTAACTATTGCTGCAGACGGAGGAGAAACTGAGGACTGTAGATACTGGAGGTCAGATTCGAGAGTGTGGTGCTGGAAAACACAGAAGGTCAGGCAGCATCCGAGAAGCATGATAATCGACGTTTTGGCCGAATATCTGATGAAGTATTCATGTCAGAAAAGTCCATTCTCCTGCTTCTTGGATGCTGCCTAACCTGCTGTACTTTTTCAGCAACGCACTCTCCATTGCTCAGACTGTCACACAACCGAACTTCGAGCCACGGAATCAGCGACACTCAGTGTCATGAGTCAACCTACTGAGGACACCTGGCAGTGGTGTTTTGTGTCAAGTTGATCTTCATGAATGCGTATCGTGAGTTGTCTGCCCTTTATAATGTCTCCTGCAGTTACTACGTGCAACATTGTTTGCCCAAATGTGTCCTGCGGATGATGGGTCCATTTTTTGGTGAATTGTTGTCAAACGTGGCTTTCGGTTTCTGTTGTCTCATAAATCCGAGTGGTCAGAGGTGTCTGCCTGTACGTGCCGAGACATTTTAACCTATAATGTAGACTGATTGGTGTGTTGGGTCATGGCATGTCCTCCTCGCGTTGATTTTGGCAAGGGATCTGCGGCAATATCTACTGTTGCAAAGTATTTCTGGAGGATCCAGTAAACAACACAACCAGCTGTTCCGAGTAGCAATGCACAGCGATGACGAGGACAACAAATTCGACTGGATCAACACAAAAATAATAGGACAAGCTAAATAAAGTGCAGCCAGAGAATTTCTAGAATGACGAGACTCATCCAATGACTCCATCAAAAAACAGTTGATCTGGACCCAACATACTGGGACATGCAAAGGACGACAAGAACCAGCAACTGAAAGCTGTGGGAAGGAAATCAAACCAATTCGAAACGCTTCAGGACAGCAGCGCTTCACACGAGTTTCATCTGCCTTGAGGATATCACCGAGAAAGGGAAGGAAACGGCTGCAAACCAACTTCCCAAAACGACCACACATCCCCACACCATTTGCATCCTTCACTGGAACTGTAGATCTTTACACAAACCTTGAAACCCTGAAACAGTCAGAGCCACCCCAGCGGGAAAATGAACCCTGGCCTCCCACGTGACAACGGAAGTTACCAAGCGCCACACGGTGGATGTCAGAGCTAACTGAGCCTGCAAGCTACTTGTGCATGCTCTTGTCAATAACACCTGCTTGATTATCCTCATCCCATTTTCTATCATTTAACGTTGTGTGCCTTAAGCATTACAAATTCACAGTTAAGTATCTCTAAAAATTGTGAGAATTTCTGCCGCTTTGACACATACAAACAGTGATGTCCAGATTCCAACCACTCCCCAGCTGATAAAGTTTTCTATGTACAGCTACTCGAACATTTATGACCCTTATCTTAAATCTATGGCTACCGTTTGATTGATCCCTCCATCGTAGGGAAAGTTTTCGTTAAGTGTACCCAACCCATTCCACTCATTATTTCCTACATCTCAATACTGTCTCCTCTCAACCTCTACAGCTCGCAGAAAAACAAGGCCAGTCTAAATGAACTCTATCATAGGTGAAGTTCTTCAATCCAGACAATATATTGGCAAATCACTTCTGCACCGTTTCCACAGCTGTCATATCGCATCTTTTATGTGAATTGCAGCATTGTATATAATACTCTAGTGAGAGACGAATAAAGACTTGAAATAAATGTGGGGAATTCACAAACATGGGTATTTTCCAATAAAGTCTCTTTCCCTCGAAATTGTTCTGTGTCCTTTCATGAACCCAGTGGTCCAATGAACTCTGGTCCATGCACATCAAACACTGTACATGAGGATTGATAACCAACCACATTATCTGATTGCATAAAGTGGCTTAAAGGTCCTCATGGTGGTATTCGGGCATGTTCACCTAACAAGAGTGACAGCTGCAACACTAACCTACCGGTGTCAATGTGAAAGTGAATGTTAATTTGTGCAATGCCCCAGAGACATGGGAGGACAGCGGTACAACGTAGTAACAACTGTCGAACACTCACATCACACCGGTTCCCAGGTCTGGAATCAGAGTAATTTAGTGGCGCAGTGGCGAGGATCCGATCGGAAATTGGGAGTGGAATGAACGCATGGATCTCTACTCCATCTGCAAGTGACAAAGTCCGTGAGCATCCATTCCTTCTATGAAGGCAGAGAGGCGCCTGAAACGCTCAGGCTGGGAGCTCCAAACTCGGCTGGAGCAACTTCTGTTGACATGGAATAGGGAGCATTGGGAGAAGAGGCTGGGAGTTCTAACCTCATCTGGATACACTTCAATTGACATGGTGCAGGAAACATTGGGTTGATGGAAAGTACCCTGAGCCATTTCAATCTGAACTGAAATAGTTTTCGGCAGCATACATTTTTGTGGATTGAGGGAGGATCTTCCGCAGGGAATTGTCACAATTGTAAATAAACATTTTGCAAAGACTCAGCTCGTGTGGGAGTATCTGTGCATTATGAAATGGACTAAATATCATTGCACTCTGACATTTCTCATATTCTGACACTGCAGTCGGTTAATTTTCTGGAAGGATATTTTTAATTTTTTTTTGTGCTATTCAATTTCCTGCAAGCTTGTTCTGGTCTGGTCATTGATGTAAAATAAACAACCAGAAATTAGCATGAAGTTAGGTTTCGGTTCGAGGTCCCGTCGAATTACGGAAGAACAACGGGAGAGTAGAGGTGAAATTTATCAGAACAGCAGTGATGAAATTGAGTGGACGGGCAGACAAAGGGTGAAAGGAAGCTTCATGGGGATAAATGTGCTTTCTTTGCCAACGAAACGTACCGCGTCACAAAGTGGTGACAATTGAAGTCAAGCATTGTGGGTGATAATATTTGCTGGTTTTGTGAATGTCTCACCTGCACTGACAGGAATGGAGTGTATAAGTCCTTCTACACAGAGTGAGGCAGGGAGAATGTAAACACAGCAAGCTCCAAAAAAAAACAGAAATATTTCTTCTTTTCTGAACTTCAGTCCCGGACTAAGATGACCTTTGCAAAATTATTTTACACCATGTCAGGGGAGGATTTACAGGTTCGAACACGGAAATCAAATTATGTATCAAGATTAAATCATGCCACTTTATATGCTAAGACAAAAGCAACATGGAAGTTTTACCTTCTGACTCGCAGTAATTCTTGCACAATATCATAAATTTGTTTCCCATGAAACGGGAACAGCTGCTCGTCCTCTAAATTCCTAAACGTATTAAAACCTTGGTATGTTGAACAAATCACACTTGAATCGTTTTTTATCTCTTTAGAACAATTTCAACTCCTCCACCCTGAACTTAGATATAATATTCCGCATTTCTTTGACTGTTCTGATAAATCTCCTTTTCGATTTCTCCACCGACATTCACATTCTTTGTCGAGATCACCTGTTTGCGCAAACCCAAATGCTGTGTATTCATGTGGGTGATGTCATCACACACAGGCAATTGCTCAGTAACATCACCCTGATTCCCGGGTATTTCCTCAAGTGTGAACGTTTGCTTTGACCACAGTGCTTCTGATTTCGTTCGAGCTGCCGGGTCCAACATTTGATTAGCAAGAGGAAATCAAATAAATCAAATAAATTACTTCTGTAGTTTTTACTGAGAATCTACTGTTACAATCTGACCAAATCTTTTGTACTGTCCACTCTACTACCAATCTTGATCTCATCTGCAAACTCACTGACCATGTTTTATACATTTTTATCTAAATCATTTGTATAAATGAAAAACGAAAGTGGGCTCAGTATTGAACCCTGTGGAACACAGCTGGTAACAGTCCTCCAGTCAGAACACTACCTTCCACCACCGTTCATGCCTTCTACCATTAAATTAATTTTATATCTAATTGTAAATCTTACGTTGAATTCTATGTTAAAAATTAATCAACCTTGTGGAACCTTTTAAAAGGATTTATTAAATTCCTACTGAACAATGCCTACCACTTAGTCCTCATCAATATTCTTGGTTACGTCCTCAAACAACCCAACCATGTTTGTGGGACAGAAATTCCCTCGCACAAAACCAAACTGATTAGCCCTATTCATTATTCGTCTCTCAAAATACATATAAATCCGATTGCTCAGAATTGTTTCCAACAACTTACCCACGACCTTAGCAAGCCTCACAGGCATATCATTTTCAGTTTTCTCCATTCATCCCTTCCTCAACAAAACTACACCCTATTTATTGGGCACATCACTCGCAGTAATAGGTGATGCAAATATTTTTACCAAGGGCCAAACAGTTTATTTCCCTGTTTTCCCACAAAGCCCTTGCTGCACGAGATCAGATCCCAGAGAAATATCCAACTTTACATTTTCCAAGTCTTCCGGAAGTTCCTCTTTTCAATGTGAACTACTTTCAAAACATCAATGTTTGTAGCCTCCATTTCGTTCACTAATGTGAAATGAACATTTAGTGTCTCTCCCATCTGCTGAGGTACAAGACAAATGTTAGCTCTTGCATCTTTCTGGGATCCGATGTGGTCTCTAGCACTGAATGTACTTATAAAATATCTTTACTTTATCCTTAAATTTATGTGCTAAGGCTATCTAATATGCTCGCTTTGCCTTCATGATTTCCTTTGAAGAATGCCCCTCCACTCCTCATATTGTTCAAGAGATTGACTTGAGATCGCATGTTTACATGGAAACTGATTTGTGAAAAAAAAAAAAATTCTTAGACGACAAGACCTTCATCCCTGCGATCAACGTTGTTCTAATAGAATCCTGACAATGTGCGAAAAGGCAAATCAGCCCAAGAAGAACCCATGAAACATTCGAAGATCATTGCACATAAGCTCACACCTCTGTAACTCTGCATTTCCCATGGCCAAATGACATCAACAACGTATTTTCCTTCTGTGGAGAAAACTCACGTAGACACGGAAAGAACGTGCAAACTGCAGACAGTCGCCCGATGAAGAAATTGAACCAGCGTTGCTGAGGCTGGAAGACAGCAGCGCTACCACTGTGTCAGCCATTGTAAACCTCCTATCCACCACTCATAATACATCTCCCCTTAGACATGAGGGCAAAAGCTATTCCAGATAACCCAAATGCGTCTGACGAGAGCCTCTTCTCGCGTCAGTTGCACACCTCTGCAGTTGGTTCTTAACTCGCTTGAATGAATGCCAACATTGCATTTACCCTCCTAACGGCCAACAGAACCTGCATGTTAAACATAAGAGAATCCTCAACTAGATCTCTCAAGTGCCTTTAACCGAGGGATCTCTGAAGCCTTTCCCCGTCACAAAATGGTCTATGCCTCTAATCATGCCATTACTTTATTACCTCTCTCTTTTCCACACAGTGTTCTAACTGCAACAAGTTTTTATCCATGCATTAATCAGGTCCATGTCATTCTGCAGCCTGCCCACTTCCTCAAAACCATCTGTCCTTCCACCTGTTGTTGTATATTCTGCAAAATATCAACAAAACTCTCAGGTCCTTTGACCCGATCATTCACGCATAACGGGAATAGTTGTGGTGCCAAAACTGACTCTTGCTGAACCCCACACGTCACGCGCTGCCATCCTGGAAAAGACCCTTTCATCCAACTATTTTCAGCCAGTCAGCCAAAACTCAAGCCATGCCAGTACTTTGCCCCTGACACCATAGACCCTTATTTCGCAGCTTCCGATACTGCACCTTGACAAATGCCAGCTGCGAATTCAAGCTGATCACATTCACAGAATATACTGTTTGTCACTTGCTCATTACCTCCTCATAGAATTCTATTACATTTGTCCTTAAGAACCTGTGTTGATGCTTCAAGTACTACGGAACCCCATCCTTATATTGACCTCTCGTACGCTATTGAATACAAAATTGATTTGTTTGACATTTATCTAAAATATTAAAACTTTGCTTTCAGTCCTGAATGTCACGAACAACAAAGTCCAATCGCAGTTGAACTCTGCGCTCTGAGCTCTCTCAGCAGGCTCGATGAGTGAGTGAATTCCTTCCCCCAGTGGATCTCTCTGCGGTCTCAGCAGGGTCGATGAGTGAGCGAACTGTTTTTCTCAAATGAAGCATGAAATACGTTCTGCCCACTGCAAACTCGCTGGTGTACTGAGAGTGGAGATGATCGCGCGAACCGAGTCCCACAGTGAAAACAATTGAAGTGTCTCTCAACTTGTGAAAATGTCGATGGAACATCAGTCCTGCAGAGACTGGAGAGCACATCCCACACACCGGATATTTGATAGTCTCTCCACAATGTGAAGACGTTCATGATTAAACGATCCGAAGGAACTTGTATAGTGATTACCACAATCTCAGCATTTGAAGGGTCTCTTCTTTGTGAATGCGCTGATGCTATGTCAGTCCCCAGGAACATTTGCAACACTAGTCACGGTATGGGCGTTGAAAAGACCTGTTAGTAATGTTGATGGGACTTCACGTCGATTGGACATCTGCAGCACGTCCCACAGTTGTGGAATTGAAGATGTCTGTCCTGTGGGTGAGCACGTGGATTGGACGCCAGGCCCCCAGAAGTTCTAAAGGACTTTCATTCGTGTGAGCACATTTCCCATGCATCAACTACACAGAGGTATGATAATATTTTCGAAAGTCTGGACAGATGAAAAGTTTCTCATGTGTATGAGCATGGTGTTGGATAATCCAATCACAGGACGTGGTATCGCATTTTCCGCAATCCAGACATTGAAATGATTTCTCGTCATTGTGATCGAACAGGTGTCGCAGTAGGTCAGAGAAGGAGTGTATCCCTTCCCACACATTGAGCTTGTTCCTGGTATCATTGCTTTCATGGGGTTTGAGCTCAGATGGAGTTTGAATCATCACTTGTCTACAGTCTCACTTAAATATGACTACAATTGTAGTTTGTGAGCTCTGGTGGGTGCAGAAAAATGTCCACACACACAACAAGTGAACGATTCTCTCCCACCGTAACCGGAGCCTTTTCCTTCCATGTTCAAACTCTGATCAAGTTCTATTTCGGATAAAATGCGCGACTTCATCTTTCATGGTGATTGTTTATTAAAACTTCCCCTTCTAATATGCTGTAAAATTAATGTTATAATGTTTTTAAAATCAAGAGAATGAGAAAGACTCTCACAGACTGTGGATTGTTCCTGAAGCTAGGATTGCAGTTAAGGGATTTAGGAACCAACAATTTGACAGGAAATTTGCAAGAATCTTTCAGACACACAGCCTCTACTTCTGAGAAGGATCAGGTCAACAGGTGGATGTGATCACCATCAAATCCCTGTTCGCTAGAGGTCAAACACTGTCCGGACGTCTCTGATATCATGTCCTGTTGGAGCAGACATTTCCTTCAATTGAATCGTGCAAAAGTGAGGCTCTATCTTCAGTCCCCAACACAAATCCACTGCCTCGCCACTGAGTAGAGATTGTGGACTTGGAAAGGCACAGCAGTGCAGGCAGCACCCGAGAAGCAGGAGAATCGATGTTTCAGACAAGAGCTCTTCATTTGGAATGAGGCTTGTGATCCGAGGCGGTACAGAGACAAATAGGAGAAGGCAAGGTATCTGAGAGTGTGATAGGTGGGTTGAGGTGTGGGTAATGTAACATTGGTAAGATAACGAGTTTTTTTAATTTGTTTTTTCAACAGTCTGTTTGGGAATTTAGAATCGTGGGAATGGAGGTGAGGGCATTTGAATGTTCCTCCTGTCGAAAGTGGGAGGTAAGGGTCATGACTAGTGTCCCTGCTGACTACATCTGCGGGAAGTGCACCCAACTCCAGCTCCACGAAAACCGCGTTAGGGAACTGGAGCTAGAGCTGTATGACCTTTGGATCATTCGGGAGGCAGAGAGGGTTATTGAGGGGAGTTACAGGGAGGTAGTCACTCCTCAGGTACAAGTAAAAGGCAAAATGGTTACAGACAGGGGACGGAAGTGGAACCGGCAGGCACTGCAGGGATCCCCTGTGGCCATTCCCCTCAACAATAAGTATACCGTTTTGAATACTATTGTGGGGGACGACTTACCAGGGGAAAGCAATGGGACACAGGACTATGGCACAGTGTCTGTCCTTGCTGGTGAGAAGGGAAGGGAGGAGAGGAGCAGAGCAGTAGTCATTGGGGGCTCCATAGTTAGGGGACAGATAGAAGGTTTTGTGGGGACGAAAGAGACTCACGTTTGGTGTGTTGCCTCCCAGGTGCCAGGGTTCGTAATGTCTCTGATCGTGTTTTTGGGATCCTTAAGTGGGAACTGGAGCAGCCCCAGGTCATGGTCCATCGAGCACCACCGATATAGGTAGGAAGAGAGATGGGGATTTAAGGCATAAATTCAGGGAGCGAGGATGGAAGCTTAGAGCTCGGACGAACAGAGTTGTTGTCTCTGTTTTTTTTGTCCATGCCACGTGCTAGTCAGGCGAGGAATAGGGAGAGATTGGAGTTCAACACGTGGCTACAGGGATGGTGCAGGCGGGAGCGTTTTGGATTCTTGGATAATTGGGGCTCTTTCTGGGGTGGGTGGGACCTGCAAAAGCAGGATGGTCTTCGTCTGAACCAGAAGGGTACCAATATCCTGGGGCGGATATTCGCTCAGGCTATTGGGGGTGAGTTAAAACTAATCCAGCAGGGGGATGGGAGCCAAAATTGTAGTTCGAGTATAGAAAAGATTGAGAGTATGGAGATCCGAAATCAAGTATCAGGGATGCAAGATGGCACCGGCAAGCAAGATGATGGTTTGAAGTGTGTCTACTTCAACGCCAGGGGCATCCAGAATAAGGTGGATGAACTTGCAGCATGGGTTGGTACCTGGGACGTCGATGTTGGGGCCATTTCGGAGACATAGATAGAGCAGGCACGGGAATGGTTGTTACAGGTCCCAGGATTTAGATGTTTCAGTAAGAACAGTGGGCACCACGGTGGCACAGTAGTTAGCACTGCTGCCTCACAGCGCCAGACGACCCAGGTTCAATTCCCACCTTGGGCGACTGTCTGTGTGAAGTTTGCACATTCTCCCCGTGCCTGCGTGGGTTTCCTCCGGGTGCTCCGGTTTCCTCTCACAGTCCAAAGGATGTGCAGGTTAGGTGAATTGGCCATGCTAAATTGCCCATAGTGTTAGGTATAGGTGAATGGGTCTGGGTGGGTTGCTCTTCGGAGGGTCGGTGTGGACTTGTTGGGCCAAAAGGCCTGTTTCCACACTGTAAGTAACCGAATCTAATCTAAACAGAGAAGATGGTAAAAGAGGCATTCTTGGTCAAGGGACAGCATTGCAGTTGCAGAAAGGATGTTTGGGGACTCGTCAACTGAGGTAGTATAGGCTGAGGTTATAAAAAGGAAAGGAGAGGTCACGCTGTTGGGAGTTTTCTATAGGCCTCCGAATACTTCCAGAGATATTGGGGAAAGGAGAGCAAAGATGATTCTCGATAGCAATAAGACAGACAAGGTGGTTGTCATGGGGGACTTCAACTTTCCAAATATTGACTGGAAACACTATAGTACGAGTACTATAGATGGATCCGTTTTTGTCCAATGTGTGTAGGAGGGCATCCTGACACAGTATGTAGACAGGCCAACACGGGGTGAAACCACATTAGATTTGGTACTGTGTAATGAGCCCGGCCAGGAGTTAGACTTGGAAATAGCTGAGCACTTTGGTGATAGCGATCACAATTCTGTTATTTTTACTTTAGTGATAGAAACCGACAGCAGCATACCACTGGGCAATATCTACAGCTTGGGAAAAGGCAATTACATTGCGATTAGGCAAGATTTAGGAAGCATCATATGGGGAAGGAAACTGCAGGTTTTGGGCACATTAGAAATATGGAGCTTAATCAAGGAAAAGCTCCTGAGTGTCTAACATAAGTAATCACCTGCCAGGCATGGAGGAAGCATGTAGAGCACGGGAGCTGTAGTTTATGAAGGAAGTTGAATCTCTGGTCACGAGGAAAAAAAAGGCTTATGTTCAGATGAGATGTGAAGGCTCAGTTAGGCCGCTTGAGGATTACAAGACAGCCAGGAAAGACCTAAAGAGTGAGCTCAGAAGAACCAGGAGGAGACATGAGATGTTGTTGGTGGATAGGGTCAGCATAAACCCTAAGGCTTTCTACAGGTATTTAAAAAATAAAAGAATGACAAGAGTAAGATTAGCGCCAATAAATGATAGTAGTGGGAAGTTGTGTGTGGAGAAGAGTGCATAGGGGAAGCACTAAATGAATATCTTTCGACAGTATTCTCCTAGAAAACGACCATGTTGTCGAGGAGAATATTGAGATACAGGCTACTAGACTAAGTGGGATTGAGGTTCACAAGGAAGAGGTATTAGAAGTCCTGCAGAGTGTGAAAGTAGATAAGACCCCTGGGCCGGACGGGATTTATCCTAGGATCTTCTGGGGAGCCAGAGAGGAGATTTCCGAGCCTTTGACATTGATCTTTAAATCGTCATTGTCCACAGGAAGAGTGCCAGAAACTGGAGGACAGCAGTTCAAGAAGGGGAGTAGAGACAACCTGGTAATTACAGACCAGTTAGCCTTACTTCAGTTGTTCGTAAAGTGTTGGAAAAGGTTATCAGAGACAGGAGTTATAATAATCTGGAAAAGAATAACTTGATTAGGGATAGTCAGCACAGTTTTGTGAAGGGTAGGTCGTGCCTCACAACCTTCATTGAGTTCTTTGAGAAGGTGACCAAACAGGTAGATGAGAGTAAACCGGTTGATTTAGTGTATCTGGTTTTCAGCAAGGCGTTCGAGAAGGGTCCCCAGAGTAGGCTTTTGTACAAAATGCGGAGGAATGGGATTATGGGAGATATAGCAGTTTGGATCTGTAATTGGCTTCCTGAAAGAAGCCAGAAGGCGGTGGTTGATGGGAAATGTTCATCCTGGACACCGGTTCCCAGTGGTGTACCGCAAGGGTCGGTGTTGGGTCCACTGCTGTTCTTCATTTTAATAAACGACCTGGATGAGGGCGTAGAAGGGTGGATTAGTAAATTTGCAGACGACACGAAGGTCGGTGGAGTTGTGAATAGTGACGACGGATGCTATAGTTTACAGAGAGACATCGATAAGCTACAGAGCTGTGCTGAGAGGTGGCAAATGGAGTTTAATGCGGACAAGTGTGAGGTGATTCTTGTTGGTCGGAGTAACCGGAGTGCAAAGTATTGTGCTAATGGTAAGTATCTTGGAAGTGGAGATGTGCAGAGAGATCTCGGGGTTCAGGAACAGAGATCCTTGAAATTTGCTACCCAGGTTGACAGGGTTGTTAAAAAGGCATACAGTGTTTTAGCTTTCATTAATAGAGGGATCGAGTTTCGGAACCATGAGGTTATGCGACAGCTGTACAAAACTCTGGTGCGACCCCACTTGGAGTATCGTGTACAGTTCTGTTCACCACATTATAAGAAGGATGTGGAAACTTTGGAAAGCGTGCCGATTTCCTCGGATGTTGCCTGGTATGAAGGGAAGATCTTACGAGGAAAGGCTGAGAGACTTGACACTGTTTACGTGGACGAGAAGAAGGTTGAGACGTGACTTAATAGAGACATAAAAGATAATCATAGGGTTAGATAGGATGGTAATTATTTCTGATGAAAAAGCGTGAAGTAGTTTTCTCCAGGGCTAATCTGTTTGAGTTTGAAATTCCACTTCTGTGTGTCTCCTTCGAGGAACATGTGGATAACAAGCAGCTGACGCGAAGACTGCTCCAGTTTGGCAGGAAGAGCAACATGAGAGAGTAGAAGCCGTAGAGTAACGTGGAAACAGTTGGGGAGGAGACGTACGGGAAGAGGCTTAATGCTTCTCTTCCCATGTAACGACAACACAACTAGAGCAATCCAATGAAAACAGGCAGGAGGATGGGAGATTACAGGAAACCAGGCTGCCTCAGGAGCTATACATTCAACGTGTATCAATTCTTAATGGCTGGGCCTGTTCTCGAATGGCAGCCTGCTGCCTATTTACCTCTTTGCTGACGTAATCAGGCTCTGATTTTCAAGTCTAAAGTGAAGGCAGAAGTAGCCAAATGGTCAAATTCCTAATTTTCTGAGGCATTTGTCACTCTCGCAAGATGTTTCTGTGGTAATAGAAAGAACTAAAATTCCACCGAATAGTTCAAAAGAATTGACGTCTTCATTGGAAGCATCTTGCAAAGCAAGTTGTTTCTCTTCTTAAACTCAGTTTTCCTAAATATCTCTCAAAAATGAGCTGTTTCTGAGTACTTTGTAGCCAGAACATTTGAAAGAATTTCATTATGTTTGAATTATTTGTGGCACTTCTTAATATACCGATTAATGTCTCCGATCGATGAATGCAACCGAGAATATCAGAGTCAATCTCAGACCGCTGTCAGAGGAGGGGAAGATAGGAGCGTCTCGCACGCTGCTCTTGTGCACATTATCAATTTCAAACCAGTCCAATACCTGCAACCCGTCGGAGTTTTTAGGAAACAATTAAAAAGAGCCCCGTTTCAACTCTGTGAATCTTTAGGGGAATGAAGGATGAACTGACCGAATGAGCAGAGACTGTCAAGGTACCTTCCCCTTCTTGAAGGAGCAGGGACATGAACTCTGATGTTCTAGAGGCATGAACTGATCTGAGATATTGAAGCATTCCCATCAGAGCTGCTCCACTATCGCTATTGTCACTGTCAGCAACAATGTAACCTGATTCCCTGACCAGGCACCCAACCCTGCCCGCAGTGAAGAAAACACCGACTCTTAACCAATACATCACCAGTGCTGCCTCGCAAGCTGGATAACCTGTGTTCACACCCCCTCGGTGATCTAAACCCCATTTCACTTACTGAGGCAAACACACAGACACGTTCTGGCGAACTGACTGTGGCCTTTGGAGAGATCAGCCAGAAAATAGGATTGCACTCAATTGGCTTATTTTGTCCCATTTCAAATTTCAACACCAGAGTTTGGTTGCAGCAAAGAACGGAAACATTCAGCCATTCCCCTGTCCGTATTCCTCCCCTATCTAAGCATTGAGCAACGGAGGCAGTGTGCTCTGAGAGAAGGATTCTCACTCTTTAGAAAAAGCAACGTAATAAATGATTGGATAGCCCGTGCATTAGAAACCAGTCGGAACAAAACCAAGACAGAACTGAAGGCATCATGAGCAGAAGGATGGGAGACTGTAATGCCGAATCAGACAGTGTCCTTGTTGATAGACACAGCGACTGTCCCTGGAATCCAGTCATTTGGATTCCGTGCTCTCACAGCCATGGCCTGCGAATCGTTAGCATTTATTGTTACCAATATGAAATGCTGCCTTCCCCTCAAAAGTAGAATTATGACCTGGACATGCACACATAAATTGTGAAATTTATATAAATTGATGTTTTTTTCTTCCATATTTGGGCTGAAAGTGTAACATGTAAACACTTAGATTATCATTAAAATCCAATATTCAAGCCAGTTAGTGTTGTCACAAAACTACAAAACCAGAGGAAGTGCTAGGAGTTGCATGACTGAAGGAGGTGAATGCTCCTGCTTCCGACCCACTTTTCATCCCTTTTGTCCCAAAAACAAGTGCAGAAGCCAAATACTGGCAATCTGATATATATATTTTTTAAAAAAACAGAAAATGCTGGAAGTATTCAGCTTGTCAGGCAGCTTCTGAAAGTGTGGTAGAGGTCAACACCATCACAACCTGACTGTCTTTACTTTGTATTCACGATAACCAATGTCCAAGTCACAACTCATTCAGACACATTTCGTCATCTTTAAAATGTATGAACGCTTTGCCATGAGAAACGTTTTGTCAATTAATTCAGTACTGACAGAATAACCGTTTAAATCTGTATGAGACATGTTGCAAAGAGTCATACCAGACAAAATGAGGTGCCACGTGAAGAAATATGTGTTTCATTCAGGAAAGTTAAAATAGAATTGTTCATAGAAAATTATGGTGAACTTTCTGCCGATTTTTTTTATGAGGTAAGAAGAAGCCTTGATGATGCTAATCCCAAGCGATCAGATAAATGTAGATTGGCCAAACAAAAGACAAACGTTCTGTGAGACTGCTGTGCATGAAACATGGGGATGAAGGAATATAACGGATAATAGCAATATTCAAAGTTTGTGAGAAGATTTGTAGCTCGGGTGCTCGTTGATGTGGTTCTGTTCGCCAAGCTGGAAGTTTTTGTTGCAAACGTTTCGTCCCCTGTCTAGGTGACATTCTCAGTGCTTGGGAGCCTCCTGTGAAGCGCTTCTGTGGTATTTACTCCGGCATTTATAGTGGCCTGTCCCTGCCGCTTCCGATTGTCAGTTTCAGCTGTCCACTGTAATGGCGGGTATATTGGGTCCAGGTCGATGTGTTTGTTGATGGAGTTTGTGGATGAGTGCCATGTTTCTAGGATTTCCCTGGCTGTTCTTTGTTTGGCTTGCCCTATAATGGCAGTGTTGTCCCAGTCGAATTCATGTTGCTTGTCGTCTGCGTGTGTGGCTACTAGGGATAGCTCGTCATGTCGTTTCGTGGCTAGTTGGTGTTCATGGATGCGGATCGTTAGCTGTCTTCCTGTTTGTCCTATATAGTGTTTTGTGCAGTCCTTGCATGGGATTTTGTACACTACATTAGTTTTGCTCATGCTGGGTATCGGGTCCTTCGTTCTGGTATGTTGTTGTCTGAGTGTGGCTGTTGGTTTGTGTGCTGTTATAAGTCCTAGTGGTCGCAGGAGTCTGGCTGTCAGTTCAGAGATGTTCTTGATGTATGGTAGTGTGGCTAGTCCTTTGGGTTGCGGCATGTCCTCGTTCCGTTGTTTTTCCCTTTGGCATCTGTTGATGAAATTGCGAGGATATCCGTTTTTGGCGAATACCTTGTATAGGTGTTCCTCTTCCTCTTTTTGCAGTTCTGGTGTGCTGCAGTGTGTTGTGGCCCTTTTGAATAGTGTCTTGATGCAACTTCGTTTGTGTGTGTTGGGGTGGTTGCTTTCGTAGTTCAGGACTTGGTCTGTGTGTGTGGCTTTCCTGTGTACCTTTGTGGTGAATTCTCCGTTTGGTGTTCTCTGTACCATCACGTCTAGGAATGGGAGTTGGTTGTCCTTTTCTTCCTCTCTCGTGAATCGGATTCCTGTGAGTGTGGAGTTGATGATCCGATGTGTTTTCCCTATTTTCGTGTTTCTAATGCTTACAAAGGTGTCGTCAACGTATCTGACCCAGAGTTTGGGTTGAATTTGTGGTAAGACTGTTTGTTCTAACCTTTGCATTACTGCTTCTGCTATGAGTCCCGAGATCGGTGAGCCCATGGGTATTCCGTTGATTTGTTCATATATCTGGTTGTTGAATGTGAAGTGTGTTGTGAGGCACAAGTCCAGTAGTTTAAGTATGCCGTCTTTGTTGATGGGTTCAACGTCCTGTTATCTGTTATGTCTGTTCAGCAGGTTGGCTATTGTTTCTCTGGCTAGGGCTTTGTCAATAGAGGTGAACAGTGCCGTTACGTCGAATGAGACCATGGTTTCTTCCTTGTCTATGTGTATATTTCTGATGATGTCCAAGAATTCCTGTGTTGATTGTATAGAGTGTCTGTATCCGCTGATCAGGTGTTTCAGTTTCTGCTGTAGTTCTTTAGCCAGTGTGTGTGATGGTGTCCCTGGTAGTGATACTATGGGTCTGAGTGGGATGTCTGGTTTGTGCACTTTAGGTAGTCCATAGAATCTGGGGGTGTTGTTGCTTTCAGGTTTCATTCTTTATAGGTCTGACCTGGTTATCTGTCCTTTTTTTGTAGGTTCCTCAGTGTGTTGTTTATCCTTTGGTGAGCTGTGGGGTGGGGTCAAACTCCCTCTTTTGGTAGGTTGTTGGTATCTGCAAGTAGTTGTTGTGCTTTTTGGGTGTACTCTGCTTTGTCCAGGATAACCGTCATTCTGCCTTTGTCTGCTGGTATTATGATTATGTTCTTATCGTTTCTTAGTCATTTTAGTGCTTCCCTCTACTTGGTGTTGAGGTTATGTGTTTGTCTTTTCCTTGTTATCAGGGGTACGATACTTTGTCTCACTGTTTGTTGTGTCTCTTCTGTTAGTCCATTGTTCCTGAGTGTGCATTCTAGTGCTGCTAGGAAGTCTACTGTCTTGGCGTCCCTGTGGTTGTAGTTGAGTCCCTTGGCCAGTATTGTTCTTTCCGTGTCTGTGAGCTGTCTGTGGGAGAGGATTTTAACCCAGGTGTGTGTTGTGGTGTCCTCTTTGTTGTGTATTAGTTTGGCCATTTTTTCTTTTAGTGCCTTTTTTTTGCGGTGTGTAGTCCTGTTCTGTCCTATGGTGACAGCCTGTTCTATGGTCCGGGTCCATTCCTGATTAGTGGTTTTTGAAATTAACGACTTTTTGCAAGGACTGCACAAAACACTATATAGGACAAACAGGAAGACAGCTAACGATCCGCATCCATGAACACGACATGACCAGCTACCCTAGTAGCCACACACGCAGACGACAAGCAACATGAATTCGATTGGGACAACACTACCATTATAGGGCAAGCCAAACAAAGAACAGCCATGGAATTCCTTGAAGCATGGCACTCATCCACAAACTCCATCAACAAACACATCGACCTGGACCCAATATACCGGCCACTACAGTGGACAGCTGAAACTGACAACCGGAAGCGGCAGGGACAGGACACTATAAATGCCGGAGGAAACACCACAGAAGCGCTTCACAGGAGGCTCCCAAGCACTGAGAATGTCACCTAGACAGGGGACGAAACGTTTGCAACAAAAACTTCCAGCTCGGCGAACAGAACCACAGCATAATAGCAATATTGATCATAAATTGGCTGCGTGAAAGGTTACTGGTGAAGGGTGTCTGCCTGAAACTTCGATTTTCATGATCCCCGGATGCTGCGTGACCTGCTGTGTTTTTTGAGCACCACTCTAATGCTGACTCTGATCTCCAGCATTTGCAGTCCTCACTTTCGTCTGCGGGAAAGGGAACAGAGTCATCATTAACAATTGTGTTTTGAACTGGAAAAATTTTTCAAGCGAACTTTGATTGAGCGTTGGTGTGTGGAAGTTCTGGTTAGATTATTTTAGCCAAGCAGCATTCTCTGATTTATCAGAGCGCCCAGCGCGCCCATGAGATACTCTGATTGGTTGGAGGACCAGTGGCTCCAGCTTGGTCCTGTAGGACCGCCCCTTCTTCGCTGTTGAACACTATACATCATCACTTGGGATGGATCCTGCACCATGCATAGTGTTAACATGAACTGTGAGCATACTCGCGGCGAGTGCTCAATGGAACGAAATGTTGTTGTCTTCAATCGACAGTCGTTGAGTGAGGGCTAAAGGGGAGGGAAGCGCCAGATGCTATAGCCCAGTTAGAGGTTACAGGTTTGGTCATGAAATGATTCTGGAACCAAACATAGTTTATCTGGGATCGCCATTTAAGCCACAGAGAGCATGAGTCTTCTTCTCAGAAACAGGCCCCCGTCAGCGACCGCTATTCCTGTTTCAGTTTTTTTTAAATTTATCAGGTCACGGTTGGTTTATCTATCTTTCGTGTGAATAGAGCTGAAAATAAATGATATTGTTTGAAATCATTGCGGTGGTTCATGAGGTTGTAGCGTTGTTGGGAGACGCTTGGGAGTGTATTAGTGACTGGAATTGGTGGGAAAGTGTACCCCATGAACATCTCTATCGCTTACCTTGCTGTAAATGTGTCAGAGACGGAAACAATGGAGCAGGAAGTGGAGGGACAGGACTCCTGAGCAGGATAGTGGTTCGCGGGGGTTTTGGAATTTGGGGTCATTCGTGGCCAATCCCTCAACAAAACACGACCCATTGTTTTTCTCACTGCTCCCCTTCCCCACACTTTCCTACCACTCCCTCCACCCAGTATCAGCAACATTTTAAAGACGTTTACTTATTTCATACATACTATGTCGCTTTTGTCAGAACATTGAGTAATTTGAGAACTGAATTGAAATTGAGATACAAAACAGCCAGTGTACAAATCTCAAAAGTTACTTTGCACCTCCTCGAACTGCTGAAGTTCGTATGCTAAAATTGGTCCCCGATTACTGTTTGGTAAGTACTTACAGAATTATTTTTTAAAATCTAGACAATGTGTTACTGATATCTGCGTCAGTTAAAAACAATTGGTTTTCATATCCCACCTTTAACAGACTGGAAATATGAAATATTAGAACAGGACTGGCTTGTTGTGATGTTTGATCCTTCTCTGTAACTCAGTATGATCATGTCTGATCATTCTGCACAGTAACCCGCTACTTCTGTAGGCCTTACCTTTTGATCCCTCTTGCCTCAAAACTTTAGATATCTTCATCTTGTCAACATTTCACATTCTGGCTTCAATAATGTTCTGTGGCATCAAATTTCACTGAGTAACCAGTCTTTGATTAATAAATTAAATCGTCATCTCAGTCTTAAATGGACTACACCATATTCTTAGAAGTGACGCCACCTCCCAACCCTCTATGGTTTGAACGCCCTGGTCATTGAAAGCAACCCTCCTGCATTTACCTTTACTCGTTTCGGTGACATCCTACTTCATCATTCTAAACTTGATTGATTTTCGTCCTAACGAATCCTCTTACGTCAGTCCTGTCATCCCATGAATCTGTCTGGTAAACTTTTATTGTGCCGTCTCCGAATGGAGAACATCCTTGATCAGATAAGGATCCCAAGACTGCACACAACACTCTCGGTTGTGCTGTCAACAATACCCTGCACAATTTCAGCAAGTCTTCCCTGCTCATGTGTTCAAATCCTCTCAGTACAAAGGCTAACACGCCGTTTGCCTTCCTCACCGACTGCTGCTCCTGCATGCTTCCGTTCAGCGATTTGTATACAAGAAGACGAGATCTCCTTTCCTATTTTAGTTTCGTAAACTCATGCTGGCTTTGTCCAATCCAGTTCCTGTTTTCCAGTGTTAGGCTAACTTTTCTGTCATTCCATGTTTTCTCGCTACTTCCTTTTATAAATCGTGGCGTAATATTAACTGACCTCCAAGCCCTAGATATTGTTTCAGAGTCGATAGAATATTGAAATATGACAATTAATTTACTCTATTTAGACTCCACACTCTAGTTACAGAACGCATTCACTGCATTTAGGGTGACTTCATGTACACTGCTGTTTGATTCGCAGTTGGTGGAATTTACTGTCTTTTAATCTCATCAATTTCCACAACGCTATCTCCCTGATAATACTGATTTCTTTCAGTTTCTCCCTCTCTTTTTCTTCCCAGCACTTTAGGAATATTACTTTTATCATCTGTGATGAGAGAACCAATACACATATTTATTTGGTGTGCTATATATTTATCCCACATTATAACACCCTCTGTTTCTCATTGTAAGGGATTTGTTTTCAATAATCGTTTTTTATCTCAATTCATATACCTTCAGGAGCTTTAACAATTCATTATTTGCTAACTGTTAAACGACATTTTCGTTCTGTATTAATTCTTTCTTCATCTTCTGTTGATATCTGATGTTTGCTGCTATTTTCAGCCAATTTATAAGGCTCCTTGAGTGCAATACTATGCCTAATATCACTTGTTAGCCATGACATGGCCACGTTTCCCGGTTTCTTTGTGTCAGACAGGAGTGAGAAGCAGTTGCAGTTCCTGCAAATGTTTTTGAAGTGATTGTCATTCCTTTAGGTTCTGTTCCACAATTCGTTGTACCGTGCTCACGCTTTATATCAGTATCATTTCTTCTATTTAGATTTCGGCTCATAATCTGAGTCAGCTCTATCACTCTCTCACTGACTTCTTCACTCTTCCATAAGGGACAGGATAGAGATAGATTGTCAATTATTCCTTGACATATATACGAATAAAGCTTTCAAATCAAAGTTGACATATTCCCAGGCCTGCTGACTTATTAGAGACAGAGAGAGAGAGGAAGAGAGAGAGAGAGAGAGAGAGAGAGAGAGAGAGAGAGAGAGAGAGGGAGAGAGAGAGAGAGATCGCGCGATTTGACTGATGGTGCTTTAACCTGAGAGTCGTTGCGCCTCAGGCACAAGGTGAAAATGTGGGGACTTCATGAGACCAGTACGAGAACGGTGCACATGCTGCTGCTGTCATTCTTCATCGAAATTTCGTCGACCAGCCAACTAGGCGACCTCTCCAATAGCCATTAAACAGTACGTAATCAAGGATGCTCTGTCCTCCATTTGTGTCCTTAATGTAGCGACACAGAAAACCATCTCATACAAACACCACGTAAGTCTCCTCCATAGTATTGTTACTGATCTGACTTGCTCAGTCTATGGGCAGATTAAAGACACACGCAATAGCGAGAAGGCCACAAGATAAAGGAGCAGAATTAGGCCATTCAACCCATCGAGACCTCTCCAATATTTGGTCATGGTTGATATGTTTCTCAACCTCATTCTTCGGCTTTCTGCCATCTCCTGTAACTGTTGATCCTCTCATCAATCAGGGACCTATCTATGTCTGTCTTGACCACTAAGCCCTCTACGGCAAAGGGTTCTAAAGAATGACCAGCCTCTTGCTGAAGAAATTCCTCCGCATATCACTTCAAAATGGTCACCCTTTCTCTCTATACTGTGCAGTCGGCTCCTGGTCTCTCGTGCTCGTTGAAAAACTTCTCCACAGCCACTTTAATGCCCCTCTCTGTATTGTTTAAGTTTCAATCAGATCCTCCTCAAACTTCTAAACTGCATCAAGTACAGCCCCCGAGTTTTCAACATTTTATGACAAGCATTTCTTCCCCCCAGGATCATTCTTTTAAACCTTCTTCGGACCCTCTCCAAGGTCATCATATCTTCTGGAGTATTGTGTACAGTTCTTGTTTCCTCGTTACGAGAAGGATTTTATTATATTGGAGAGGGTTCAGAAAGTATTTACCAGGATGATGTCATGAATGGAAGTCTTCTGTTATAAAAATAGGCTGCGGTTTCTTTGTCACTGGAGCAGAGGATTTCGACGTTTGGCCTTATAGAGATTTGTAAGATCATGAGGAGCATAGATAAGATTACTATCAAAGGTGAGGGAGTTCGAATCCAAGGGCATATGTTTAAAGTATGAGAAGGAAGATTTATAAAGGACATGAGTGGCAGCTTTTGTTTTACACCCTTTGGTCACTGTGTGCAATAAACCGCTAGAGGAAGTGATGGATGCAACTACAGTTAAAAGTCATTTGGATAAATAACTGATTAGGAATGTATTGGAAGTCTTTGGGCCAACGGCAGGCAGGCGGGTCTATTTTAATTTGGCAATGAATTCTGCATGGTATATATGGAGTGAATGGTCTGCTAAACTGCTATATGACTCTGAATTACCCTGAGATATCGGGCCTAACTTCCTGCAATATTCCCAATGCAGTCTGACCACGACTATGTAATTGCTCAACTGGACATCTCTGCTCTTGTATTCGAGGCCCGTTGATATGAATTATAAAATTGAATTTTCCTTCCTTAATTCCAACTGAACCTGCCTGATCTAGGGCTCCCAAGTCACTTTGTGCTTCGGATTTCTGAAGGCTTTCCGTGAACAGAAATTAGTCGAAGCCTGCCTTCTTCCTCTCATACCGCATAACCTGACGCATCCCATTTTGTATTGCATTTGCCACTTATTTGCCCACTCTCTGTGCCTGCCTAGCATGTTATGAAGTTTCCCAGCTTTCTTGACACGACCTGTCTTTCCAACTACGTGTAACGTGAACAGTTATACTCTCAACACCGATGACTGTGCAAGTCTTAAAAAATCAGTAGCTGCCATTCTGTAAAAGACCCCTCTGTCCTCACTCAGCCAGTGAGCCAATCCCCTCCTTGTCACTAATAGCATGCTTTTACCTTATTTAGCAGTCTGTTGTATGGCACCTTATCACATGACTGATGAGTATTGAATTAGATCACGTCCACTGACTCTGCTTTGCCTAACTTACTTGGTACTTCCTCAAAGAGATCTAGCATAGCTGTCTGACATGACGTCGACTTGATGAAGACATGCAGACTTTGCTGTATTTTACCATCCATTTCCAAATACTGTGCAACACTTTTGTTAGCATGGCCGACAGTAGTCTGTGTCTGCCTCTCCCCTTTCTTTCAGCAGGGGTGTTGCATTTAAAAATTTCCACTCATCTTGGACCCACTCGGACGCCGATGACTCCTGATTGATCACGACCAATGCCTCCACAATCTCCTCAGCAATCTCCTTCAGAAATCAGGAATGCAGTCCATCTGGTCTCAGTGACTTAATCCGTTCAGACCTTGCAGCTTCCCTAGCATCTTCTGGTTATTGTTGGCATTTCATTCACTTCTTCCCTACGTGTCTCTTGATTCACATATTTTGTTGTTGTCTTCCACTGTGAAAACTGATGCAAAGTACTTGTTAAACTGCACCATTTCGTTTTTCCCCATTACGTCTTCTCCAGTGCACCAATTTGCACTCTTCTCTCTGTTGTCTCTCCACCATTCAGGCGCTCTGCCTGTATTGCTGATGAGGGGCTTTTGCCGGAAGCGTCAGATTTTCCTGCTCCTCGGAAGATGCCTGAACTGCTGTGCTTTTCCAGCACCACTCTACTCCAGAATCTGGTTTCCAGCATCTGCAGTAATTGTGTTACCGAGTTGACTTTAACCTTACTGCGAATCCTCTCGCAAGGATGCCTGCCTTGAAGAAATTTTCCACCTCTCTGTACAAGGATCTCAGGGAGTCCTCTTCCACTGCAACTCCCAGGTCATTTCCTCTGTCCTGAAGCTACCTTCCCCCACTCTCCTCACTGCCCTGTCACCTTCATCCCCACACACACTCACCTATTGTATTCTATTCTACTTTCTCCCCACCCCCACCCTCCTCACATTTATCTCTCCACCCTTCAGGCTCTCTGCCTGTACTCCTGATGAAGGGCTTTTGTCTGAAACGTCGAAATTTCCTGCTACTCGGATGCAGCCTGAACTGATGTGCTTTTCCAGCACCACTCGACTCAAGAATCTGGTTTCCAGCATCTGCAGTCATTGTTTTACCTTACTATTCTCTCTGTAACCTTTTAAATATGTGAACAAACTCTTGCACCATTCTTTATATTTCAAGTTCACACACTTACGTACTAAATCTTAATAACTCATCTTGCCATTTCGGTTGTTCTCTGATCGTTATTGAACCCTACCAAATGCTCTAGGTTTCACTAATCTATACCAGATGGTGTGTTTTTCTTTTGTTTCTACGCTCTCCCTGACTTCTCTTGTCAGTCATGTTTGCTTTATCCTCTCTTAAGCATGTGCAGTTGGCGTGAGCAATGGATCCGGTGTTACTAGGAGCTGACGGAGTGCCATTTGGACTTGGGATAACTCCTGCCAACTTTACAGTACAGCAGAGTACATGGAACAAGACTGTGACCAGGACACAATGATTGTGAATGTCTCTCCTGGACTGGTAGAGAAGGGTTTACGAAACTGCATTTTAGTGAGTTCAAAGGAGAGCATTTACACACACCAAACCCAAACCAAGGTATATTTGTGTCTTCTGAATTTCTTACCTGTATTGACAGTGATGAATTTTAGATACCCCTTTTTGTTATTTTACCATAACTCTTGCCGACTGTGTCTTTATGAGTTTTCCACCAATTAACATCCCCAAAGCCTGTGACTGTCACAAATCAACTCCATTTTCCTTCTGCTTCTCAGATCATAAGGATGTAGAAAATCTGCTTCATTTTTATTTCCTGATGTCTGTCTGCGCACGCTAAAACATTCATCTACCTTCTTTCCATGCACATAAAACCCGACCAGCTAAGCTATTCCAGCATAGCCTGTTTTATTTAAAACAAATTCAGCTGCTGCAGTATTTTGCTATTATTTTCTTGCAGGTGTTTCTCACAGCAATGAGTCTAAAAGTACAGATGTTCCAACGATTAGCTGCTTTCTTACTGAGTGGTGGATACAGAAACAGATCCATGGCCTCCTGTATGAGTCTTTTTTTCTTTAATTTTAGTCACAATTACCGAATGATTGCAACACAAGGTAATTCGGCGCATCGTGCCCATGCTGGTTTCCTGAGCAGATTAGTTCACCCCACTCTCCAGCCCTTTCATGAGCAAGACTGGCTGATATTGTCAATCTCCAATTGGTTATGTAGAAGTCGATGGTTTATCTTGTTGAACTGTTGCAGTCCACGTAGTGCACGTGGTCCCAGATTACTGGCAGGTGAGGAGTTACAGGTTAAACACCTGGAAATGATGAAGGAATTCCAATGGATATCCAAATCAACAACATAAAATTATAATTCTACCCCGTCTTCCCATCTGTCAAAATGTCTAAAATGATTCACAGGAATGTGAAAAGACAACACTTGACACTGAGCCACATAAATAGTTGTTTAGACACTTGACCGAGCATTTTTGGATGGGTTCTCTCTCAATTATATGCTTCAAATCAATTTTACACGGTATTAGAAGGATTGATTTGCACTCAGCAAATTTGGATCAATGATCACAGCAGAGTCTGACTGAGCCACATCATTTATCCGAACCTGAACAGTATGGTGTTCTGAACAGGAAAGGTACAAACTTCGTTGGAAGTCTGGAGAAACAGAGCACGTGTGTGTGGGCGAGGCTTCAGCTGATCATCTGGCCTGGCAAGACGCAAAGCGAATCAGCACAGTGAGAAACTTTGCAAATGTCAGGATTGTGGAAAAGGAGAAAGTGAGGATCGCAAATGCTTGCAATCAGTGTCGAAGAATGTGGTACTGGAAAAACACAGACCGTCAGTCAACATCCAATCAGAAGCCCTTCATCAGGAGATTAAATGTCCCAAAAATATGAAACAAGGGGCAAAACAAATAAGAACAGGAAAGAGGTCGTACTTCAAAAGTTAAGTGGACTAAAGTTTGAGTCAATTAGACCAGACAGGCTTTATCCCAAAATGTTGAAGAAAGAGCAAGACAATGAGAGAATGTGGATGCGCTGGGAGTCATCTTTCAAGTTATGTGATCTCTGCAACGTCTCCTGTGGAGTGGAATTCACGTTGGTAACCCACTGTTTTGCTTGTTCAGGAGGATTCTTATCCGGTCCCACACAACTTCACGAAATACAATGTGGTTGTTGTAAACGTACCAGCATTCATTAAGGATTGTTTTCCAGCTGGAAAGCATAGAGTAGAATAAACGCACTTTTCTCACGTTGGTGTTCTGTCACTGGTGGAGTACCACAAGGATCAGTGACAGCATTGCTGCCTCACAGTGCTAGAGACCGGGGTTCAATTCCACCGTCACGCGATTGACAACATGAAGTGTACACATTCTCAGTGTCTGCGTGGGATTCCTGCGGATGCTGCTATTTCTGCACACAGTACAAACATTCACGGTTCAGATGAATTGCCCATTATATCCAGGAATGTACAGGCTAAGTGGATTGGGCATGCTAAATGCAGCATTATAGGGAGAGAGTAGGGCCTCATTGCCGTGACTGCTTTGCAGGGATTCTGTGATTCAATGCTTGAACCAAATTGTTCCCAACCATTATACATGATTTGGACATTTGGACATCTTGTAATTTTTCCAAACTTGTTGATGACACCAACTGGATCGGAATGTATATTGTGAGGAGGATGGTGGGAGCCTTCAAATGAGGTTTGACAGCCTCACGAATGGGTCAGTAAATGGCAGTTTATCCATAGCACACGATAGCTCCACAAAGAACTTCAATAATCTGGTAAAATCTGACTGCACTTTCGCAAAGTATCTTGAATTTTCGTCATACCCTTGATTTTCTTTCTCCAAGTGCCTTGCCCAACAACTTTATTAAAAAAAAACATTGAGAAGCTTTCATGTGACAGATGTTAAGCTAACTGCTTGTCATTTCCTCCTTGACTTCCCTTCTGTTCTGACTAAATAAAACTCACTGATCTGCACTGGTTCCCAGGATGACTCTCCACTGATTTTATAATTCTCAGATTTGTTTTCAAATCCATCCATGGTCTTACACCCCATTAATCCACCACTGCTTCCAGCCCAACATTCCTCTGTGCTCTTCCCCCTCCTCTACTTCTGCTCTCTGTATTCGAACGCTCCTTACGCCCCCACCGCCCCCCCCCCCACCCACTGCCAAATATGGATTTTACACTGAATGAGAGAGTCTGAAACAGTCTTGCATTTCATTAAACACTACAGGCTACTGCTCTTGGCGTTAATATAAAGTTCTACTACATCACCATGTTATCTAAAAATATTAGATCAATTCATTCTCATGACTATGATGTAGATTCCTGCAAAATACTTGACTATTTTCTGTGTGCTGGCAAGTCCAGTATCTTTCTCTATCCCCTGTTTCACTTTGATTGTGACATGGCACATTTTACTACTCCTTTATTCACTTATAACTGTCCTTTGTTTGAGGTCTGTATTTCTGGTTTTGTGTGTGGTGGGGCAGTGACAGCCTGATGTGGAATTGCAGAGGGTTATGAAGTTGAAAGTGTGTGGTGTACCTTGAAGAGAGGTAGAATGTTGTTCTACACTGACAGCTTACGAGAGCAGTGTCAGAGTTTACTGGAAAATTGAAAATATATAACATTTGGCTGTGAAATAGGTACCTGAGTTGGTTGCCATTTTGATGACAATTCAACTTTAACCATCGAGATTCAATTACGTCTCTGTAAACTAAAAGCAAATCGATTTCGAATTTATTACTCTGCCAACATCGAACCAATGAGATAATCTGATTTTGGGGTATAAGAATTGTAGGCATTTTGAACGTCAGACAGAGTTACTGCCATCAAGGGAGAACTACAGGAGGAAAAGAAAAGCCAAAAACAAAAAGACAGATTGCGAAATTAAGGGAAATGACTCTGGCAATTTGTGCAGCTAACACCAAACAAATGTTAGCATGAAAGCTGCTGGGTTGCGCTATTGGATCTCATCATCACCATGATCACATGTGCCCCACACGCTGACATTGATAACTCGTCCGAATCTCATTTCGTCTGCTGCTGAAACTCTCATTTTTCCTCCTTTGATACCATTAGAGGAGACTTTAAATGAAAAGGCTGGCGATTTTGCTCCATTGAAAAATTGCAGTTCTGAGGAATGATGTTTTAAATGAATATTAAACGCGACTGTAAAAATTCAGCGAAGGAACAAAAAATGCAGTGACAGTGCTGGAAGAATGCCACAGAGACCAGAACAACTTAGCGGTATAGTGGAGCTAATGACAGTTAATCTCTCAATAATGATCAAATAAAAGTGTGGAAATAACAGTGGATTTTCACAACTCCAATGTAGTGTGTCATTGTAATGCGAAATGATTTTTGAAGTGATTTCAAGAGCACTGTTTTGATCAGTCATGGCAAGACCAACAAGAGGAGCACAATAGGAGGAATGGTGTCGGCAGAGCATCATGGTAGTAGAGATCACAATCCAGTCAGCTTAACATCAGATTGAAAGCCACCGAGCACAAGAATTAGACTAGTATGGTTGACCTGGTGTGTGTTTATTTTACCATGGCAAACTGGTTAAAAGCTGAAAATGTGTTGCTGGTAAAGGGCTGCAGGTCAGGCAGCATCCAAGGAGCAGGTGAATCGACGTTTCTGGCATGCTGAAACGTCGATTCTCCTGCTCCTTGGATGCTGCCTGACTTGCTGCGCTTTTCCAGCAACACATTTTCAGCTCTGATCTCCAGTATCTGCAGTCCTCACTTTCTCCTCGAAAACTGGTTAAAAGATCAACGTCTGTGGCATGAATGGAAACGTAGAGAGTGAGGTGCCATACTGGCTTAGTGGCAGGAAGTCAAGAAAAACTGGTAGTAAGTCATCTCTGGTCCATGACAGTAAAGGCTCCAACATGATGATTGATTTCACAACCACCGGGATTGAAATGGATCGAGTGGTTTCATGTTCCCGATGATGGGATCGGACACGTTTACCCATCAAGAGTGACAGCAGCAGCACAGATAGAACGGTGCCAGTTTGCACGTTAGATTATGGAATGGCTCTGTGAAATGGAAGGAGCGATGTAAAGGAGGGTTAGTGACCATGGAAGTGAGGCAAATCTCTGAAAATGCGTGGGCGTGAATTCTGATTTATGAAATAGAGAATTGTGATATCCACATAAGTAACCAATGTTGTGGAATATCATATAATCTCGTGTTCCCAGGGCTAAACTAAGAGAGACTGAGTGGCGCAGCAGCGAAGATCAAACTGGAAATGGGCATGAGGATGAGACCGCTGTGACGGTGTAAAGGTGCATGAAATGCCGGGGCTAGAACTCCACACTCACCTGTAGGAACTTCTGTTGACATGGAACAAGGAGCATTGTGATATCAGATTGGAACCTCCAACTTATATGGAGCAGCTTCTGTTGGCATAAAGCAGGGGGCATTGTGGCAGCAGGCTGGAAGTTCCAACCTCACCTGGAGCAGATTGTATTGATAAGCAGCACCGAGCAATGAGACATCAAGTTGGGAGAAAGGATACTCAGTTATTTTAATCTGAATTAAATTAGTATTTAGCAGGAACCATGTTTATAGATTCAGTGAATACCTGTCCCAAGGAAATCTCCCAAAAATAAGGGAAAATGTGGGAAAGATACAGCTCGTGGAGGAGAATCTGTGCAGAAAGAAATGCAGGCAATGTTTTCATTTTCTGACTTTTATCATAAGACTGACTGCGTATTTGTTTAAATTGCAGCAAGCGATTTTCAGTTCGTGTGATGATATCACATTTCCTGGAAACGCACGCACGTCATTCCAGCAAACTAAACTTCAAATAATTAACGGTATATAACTAGCTCAAAGGGGGAGGACCGAGTTTGGTGCTGGAGGGTTGTTTTCTAGACTGGAGTCCCGTGACCAGTGGAGTGCTACAAGGATCAGTGCTGGGTCCTCTACTTTTTGTCATTTATTTGGAGGTGTAGTGGACAGCAAAGAGAGTTACCACAGATTAGAACAGGATATTGACCAGTTCGGCCAATCGGCTGAGAAGTGGCAGATGGAGTTTAATTCAGATAAATGTGAGGTGCTGCATTTTGGGAAAGCAAATCATAACGGGACTTCAACACTTAATGGTAATGTCCGAGGGAGTGTTACTGAACAAAGAGACCTTGGAGTGCAGGTTCGTAGGATTCTGATATTTGAAATTTAACTTGAAAGTGGAGTCGCAGGTAGATAGGATAGTGAAGAAGGCGTTTAGTACGCTTTCCTTTATTGGTCAGAGTGTTGAATACATGAGTTGGGTGGTAATGTTGCGGCTGTACAAGACATTGGTTAGGCCACTGTTGGAATATTGCGTGCTTATTTGGTCTCCTTCCCATCGGAAAGAAGTTACGAATTTTGAAAGGGTTCAGAAAACAAATGTGAGGATTTTGCCAGGGTTGGAGGATTTGCAATACAGGGAGAGGCTTAACAGGCTGGGGCTGTTTTCCCTGGAGCGTCGGAGGCTGAGGGGTGACTTATTAGAGGTTTTCAAAATTATGAGGGTCAAAGAGAGGATAAATAGAAAAAAAGCTTTTCCCTGGGGTCTGTGAGTCCAAAATTAGAGTGCATAGTTTTCGGGTGAAAGGGGAAAGATATATATGAAACCGACGGGGCAACTTTCTCACACAGAGAGTGATAAGTGTATGGAATGTGCTGCCAAAGGAAGTGGTGGAGGCTGGTACAATTGCAATATTTAAGAGGCATTTGGATGGATATACGAATAGAAAGGGTTTGGAGGGATATGGACGGGGTGATGGCAGATGGGACTAGATTGGGTTGGGATATCTGGTCAAAATGGACGAGTAGGACCAAAGGGTCTGTTTCCATGCTGTACATCTCTCTGACTCTATGACTCTATTTGATGTTGCCATTATGCTCGAGTTTATCTTGATTTATGGAGGAAAAGCAGGGAACTAATGTTGAAATTTACAGAATCACCGATGATCCCATTCAATGGCTGAACAGACAAGAGGCTGGATGGAAACTTCATCATGACAGATATGTTTTTATTATGAATCGCGCTGAAACACGAAGTGGGGAGGATTGGACTGAAGCAGTGGTGGTGATTTTCTTTACTGGCTAAATTTTTGAATATGACTGCTATTTCTCCTGTCCATGTTAACATTACAACTCTGAAGCATGAAAGCGTGAAGAACACGTGGGACAAGTGGCGCAAAGTCTAACGTGCCTGACTCCAGATCTGAACATTGTAGGTTTCACTCCTCTCGAGCTCGACGTTAATGCAGGTATTTATTACACTTACAACCTAATCTTCCTCATTGTTATGAAGCCGAGATGAATTTTGAGCTCCTGATATGCAGACACGAGAACCTCTTTCAGTACACGTCCCGGAGAACATCGCAGTTAATGTTGCCGCGTCATCACAAGTGAGGAAGACCAAATAGTCCCACACTCTGCGAATCGGCACTTTTCAATTTCACAGAGCCATCGACCCAATCGCTGCGGCTCCTCGAAATGGCAAGGAAACAAAATAAATATCTCAGTCTCTTGTTGGTTCATGGAGTGCCGAAGCACCTTCTCCTTCTTTAAGAGTCTGGAACATTGACCCTGATGTTCGTGGAGACATTGATTGATTCGAAGCATTGAAAGGAATCCTATCACAGATGCCCAGCTGTTGATGCTGAACAAAACAGCCGTTACTGGGAATTGAACCCGGGCTGCAGTGGTAAAAGTGCCAATTCAGAACCACGACACGACCAGGGACGAGTACTGCGGTCAGACGCACGTAGAGTGACAGCTCTCAAATGTGTTGGACGCGTTCTTTGCAGAAACAACCGCTTCACTATCCTCATTCCATTTTCCATCTCTTTGCCTTGTATGACTTAGCATGATAAATACAGACTGAATACCTCAGAAGGTTGTGTTGATTTCATCACAATGAGTTGCAGATTTATCCACCACCACTGGTGGATAAAGTTTTTACTGCTTATATACTGAAAACTTTCTATTTCTTACATTTAGTCTACGCCACATGGCGTTTGACTGAGAGATACCATTTCTTTCAGGCTAATATGCCTTCATCTCTCATTGTTTCGCACATTTCAATCATGTTTCCTCACAATCTCCTCTTCTCCATTGAAATTAGATCAGAGAAACTGATCGTTTCCAAAAAGAAAAACACCCTTTGCTGAATACTGCATTGTGTCTTTTTCAGAGCATGATGTTCTAGTGATCTCCGGTCCATGTCAGTAAAAATTGCGACATGAGCACTGATCTCACAACAGCAGTGTGTAAATGGATCGATTGGTTTTAAGGTCCTAATTGTGGGATGGGGTCACGTTCGCCCAACAACATTGACTGCAGCTGCACAGACTGAACTATGTCAATGCGAGTGCTTGATTTCCAAATGCCTCAGGGAAATTGGAGGAGCGACCTAAAGCAGGGTTACTGATCGTGGGATGGGGAGAAATCTCCCAGAATTGGTGGGTATGAATCCTGAGACATAGACAGCAGAGATGTGAAAGGGCGAGGGTTTGAAGGAGCAAAATCATCACCTCGACGAATATTTTCATATCAAAAAAGATTGATTCGCTCCTGCTTTTGTTAAGCATGTCTTACTCTGCATAAAACGGTAACAAGTGACAATACTGGAAGTCAAATTGGAGATGATCTTTCTGCTGCCACTACGCCAAGTGCTAACTTTGCACGATACCGGCACCACATGGAATAGCATGATGCAAAAAGCAGCAAAGATAGTGGCAGAGGATATGTTAGGAACAGGACTACATGAACAGTAGTAATACTTGACAAATAGTGACTGAGACATGCAAAATCATGGTGGGATGAATGGTTAACTTTAGTATCTCCAGAGCCGATAGATATTTCATCACTTAGTTTGTTGAAGGCGAAGATTGATATAGTTCTCCAGAAAATGAAAGCGTCAGGGAATAGTGCAGGGAATTGCTGCAACGTATTTCTGCAAAAGAAATGTAGTTTTCCTTCGGTTTCTTAACCAATTTCGTCATACAAGCAAGTGACCACTGCTGTGGAATATCATATAGTGCGAGGTTTCAAGCCTGGAATACGAAAAACTGTATGGTGCAACAGCTAAGATCAAACTGGAAATGGGGATGGGGATGAACCAGCAGATATGGGTTCAGTAATGAAATCAGTGAGTGTGAAGTATTTCGTTGAAAGTATGGAGTGAATTGAAATGCCGGGAACTGGGAGTTCCAACATTGCGTGGAGCAGATTCTATTGACGTGATATACGTCGCATCAGCCTGGGAGCTCCAACGTGAACTGCAGCAGCCTCCATTGACACGAAGCTGGGAGCACTGGGACATCAAGCCGGTAGTTCCAACTATACCTGGAGCAGCTTCTATTGACATCTGCACAGAGAGAAACGGAGGTAATGTTTTCGCTCTCTAACCTTTCTCATATGGCTAACTCTGATCTGGCAGGAAGGGTTTTTTTTTCGCTCATTTCATTTTATCGAATTTCTTGTAAACTCGCACAGGTCATTAAAGTACTTTCAAACTTCGAAAATTAGCTTGAATGCGATGTTGTGATTAGGCATTAGTTTATCAAAAGTGATGGAGCAAAATCAGTGAAGTGAATTTGAAATTCATCAGATGAGCGGAGATCCCATTGAATGGCTGAGTAGACACAAAGTGAATGGAAGTTTCATGAGGATGAATGTCTTTTCGTTACAAAACCTCCCACTGCGCAATGAGTGGATGATTGGAATGAAGCGGTAACAGTGTTTATCTTTCCTGGTTGTTCAACTTGTGAACATGAGTACGATTGGTCATGTCCGTGTTTCGATCACAACTCTGGAGAATACAAACCTCAAGCACGCGCAAGCGCAGTGTCACAATGGATAATACGCTTGGTTACAGTCCAAAAATTGTAGTTAAGATTTCGACTTGGTTCAAGAGCAAGACTGGCAGGCTTCAAATTCACATACAAGCTAACTTACCGCACAATGTACCACATATATCGGGCTAGTGGCACAATGGGTAACGTGCCGAACTACAGATCTGCTGAGTGGAGTTTCGATTCCAACCTGGCTTGCGGGCAGCGCTGACTTTATTGCACTAACAACTGACTGTTCTGAAGCCCAATTGAGTTTTGCACCTTGAACTGCAGGGTCAAGTGTCCTTTCATTAAATGTCCCTGCGAACGTCAGAGTCAATATCCCAGAGTCATCACTGGGAGGGGAAGCTGAATTCGTCACTCACGCTGCCCTTTACACCTGTCAACCTTCCGAGGTTCACTGTGGCACCTGCGATTGTGAAGGAAACAAGACACAGAGCCAAGTCTCAGCTTTGTCAATTTTGGGAAAATCGTTAGGAATCAGAATCAGAGGAGAATAGAGAGTGAACTGTTTGAATGAGCGGAGACTGCCGAGGCACCGTCCCCCTTATTTAAGAGACTGGGATATCGTCTCTCATTTCTCGATGTCATTAATTGATCCGAGGTACTAAAAACACTCCACTTGCAGGTGGTCTGCTTTTGCTGATGTCGTTGTCAGAATCGAAACAAACCCCAACTCCCGGACTGAGAATCAAAGCTGTGTCACAGCGAAGGATGCAAAAAAAATAATGGAACTGCTCGCCACCACGGACAGCTACACGAATACCACGTATGTGTAGAATGACAGCCCTCAAGGTCGTTGTACATGGTTTCGTCAGATGCAATCGCTTAACTATCTTTATTCATTTTCATCACTTGCCCTTGTTTGCATTCACAACTCAAGTTCAGATCCGTGTATTTCTGAAGGTGATGTGGTTCGCCTCTGTGCACCTTTTCATAGAGTGAATCCAGATTCAACCATACGCTTGCTGATGAGATTTTTCTGCATATCTCCTCAACCCTTTCCACCTCTTAACTTCAGTCTGTGCCCCTGTTGATCGGTCAAGAGGAAACGTTTCTTTCAGCTTGCATTGTCTATGTCGCTCATTACTTAGTGCATATGAAACAAGTATTGTCACAGTTTCCTCTGCCTTAAGAAAACAACCCCAGTCAAAACAATCTGTTTTCAAAACCTAAACTTTTCAACTTGGTCAATTTCTGCACGGTTTCCAGTGCGATCACATGACTACTGTAATGTGAGATGCAGAACTGCACGCAATATTTCGGGGGAACCGAATGAACAAATTGAAATAAACGACTGGAGAAAGCCACAGAAACCTGTCGTTTCCAATAAAATATCTTTTGCTCAATCCTGCGCTGTGCACTTATCCTGAGCCTGATGCTCCAGTAATCTCTTGTCCGTGTCAGTCAAAGCTGCTCCACGAGGATTAATTATAGAACAGCTGCATCTAAATGGATTGAATTGCTTGAAGATGTCGACCATGGGATTGAGCACTTTCACCCAAAACAGTGACCGCAGCAGTACAGAATGAACAGTGTAAATGTGAGTATTATATTGCGCAATACCTCAGTGAAATGGGAGGGTGGACGTTTAGGTGAGTTAGTTCTTGTGGGAGGGAGGGTTTTCTCCGATAAAGGGTGGTTATGATATGTGAAACGCAAAGATGTGAGACAGCGGGTGTTTGAAGAAGGAAACTTATCAGCACGAAGAATATTTTTCTGTAAAAAAAAGATTTTTCACAGCGTTAGCTAAGCACATATTGCATGGAGTAAAATGGGAAAAATGCTGATTGGTATCACAGTGATTCGAGTAGAACTTGCTGTGTTGACAATGCCAAGGAAGAACCATTTCATGATCCTGGCGCCACATGGAAAAACACGATGCCAAAAGCAATAAGGATCGTGGCAGAGATTATGCCAGGAACAGAACAGTGATTTGAGTAGAACTTGCTGTGTTGACAATGCCAAGGAAGAACCATTTCATGATCCTGGCGCCACATGGAAAAGCACGATGCCAAAAGCAATAAGGATCGTGGCAGAGATTATGCCAGGAACAGAACCACTCGCACAAAGGAATACTTGTTAAACAGTGACTGAGATGTGGGAACTCAGATTCGGTTGAATCTTTAGCTTCAATGTCCCGAGAGACTGTAGAGATTGCAACACTTAGGTTGTAGGAGATCACGTTTGCGAGATATCTACAAAACTTCAAAGGGTCATGGGATACTGCAGGGAATTGCTGAAATGTATTTCTCAATAACACTGTATTTTAACAGCTGTTACTTCACCAATTTCCTTACTCATTGATGTGATCATGTCATGGCATATCATATAATCCCAGTTCAAGGGCGTGGAATCAGAGAATTTGAGTAACACTGCACCCAATACGAATTGGAAATGAGCGCGAGCATGTGGCTGCGAAAATTCAATTGGTCAGCGGAATGACATACTCTGATGATACAAAGACACGTGAAGTATCGAGGATAAAAGCTCCCGCCTTAACGACAGCGGCTTCAATTCCCACGCATCAAGAAGCAGTGGACCATCAGGCTGGGAGCTCCAATTCCACCTGCAAGAACTTGTATTGACATGGAACAGGGAACATTGGGACAACAGATGGGCGAAAAGATAGTCACCTATTTTAATCTTGAGTGAAGTAGTTTTCAGCAGGATACTTGTTTGTGGATAGAGGGAATATCTGCAACTGGGAAAATCTAAATTACAAAGAAGAATTCTTCAAAGAGTCAATTCTTGGAGAAACATCTGTGCAGAGAGAAGCAGAGGAATTTTTTATGTCATCTGCCCGTCCTTATATGGTTGACTTTGCACTGGATTAATTTCCATGAAGGGATTTTTTTGCTCGGTTCACAGTATTCACTTTCCTGCATACTCGCAAAGGTCATTACTGTAATCGCAATCTCTGAAAGTTAACTGGTAGATACAGTGTGGTAATTAGGCTCACGTTCACGTCAGTTATGCTGAAGAAGTAGATTCGAAATTCATCAGATCAGCATGGACTGACTGAGCAGACAGAGTGTGAATGGAAGCTTCATGAGAACATATGTGTTTTTTGGAAAATTCGCTGCTTTGAAAGGTGAAGAAGATTGGACTGAAGCAGTGACAATGATTATCTTTTTCGCTTGTTCAACTGGTAAACATGACCGCTATTAACCATGTACGTGTTAACATCACGGCTCTTAAGGTCAGCTGCAGGCATTGGGCCAGTGGCGCAAAGGATAACGCGCCTGACTACGGGTCAGGCGATTGTAGGTTCGAATCCTACCTGGCTCGGGGATAGCACAGACTTATAATAAGCATAGAAACTGATTTTTCCGAAGCCAAAATAAGGTATGCGTTCCTCATCTGCAGGACCGAGAATGCCTTCATTAAATGTCCCCGAGAATATGAGAGTCAATGTTCCAGCATTATCACAGGAAGGAAGCCGAAGAGTAACTCGTGTGCACAATTCCATTTCATAAAGCCTCCGATCGAATAACTGTTCCTCGCGGGCATGCTCGGCTTTGAGAACGTTTCTCGGGCCAGTGGAATCAGAGAAGAATGAAGAGTTAACTGTCACAATGATCTTTATAGAGAGTCAGTTCCAGACTCTACCACCTGCTGACTGATATTTTTTTCCTACCAGTCTATTCAAAGCTTTCTGCGTCTTATCTGAAATCTACAAACCCTGGTGATCGATCAAGAGCAAATGTGTCCTTCAATCTGTCATTCCATGCTCCTCATTATTTCGTACACGTCGATCATGTCTCCTCACAATCAGCTCTGCTCTGAGAAAAACAACCCCCGTTTTGCCTAGGCCACACCACTCAAAACATTCTTATGCAGGCAATCCAGAGGGTAACGTCGTTATTTGTTTTGGGGAATATATAGTAAAATTTACTCGGAATACTTTAGCTAGGTTGAATTCCAGTTTTTAAAACAGAGAGATAATTATTCACAATATTACGGGATGAAACACAGTGAACAGAATATAGAATACCCACAGAACTCAGCTACCCAAAATAGACTTAATTATGCTTTTCCAAAAATACACAACAGTCCTGATAATTAAACCCCAAAAACACAGAGGAAAAATGAAACAGGTTTACAGGTCGAAATTAGAGGGGCAGGAGAAGAGAGACACGCACATCACTGGCATCGATAGGTACCTGGAAAGCCTTCGTGTACTTAGGGGTGACTGACACTTTAGCAATGGTTAACAAAGTATTTAGGTTGTCAAATACATTTTGAAAGTCTTGTGTTCACTGAAATTTCTTGCCTGTTTTTAACAATTCGGTGAGTGGAACAGTCCCATTGCTAACATTCAGCACAAACTTTCAGTAAAAGCCACTCAATCCGGGGAACCGTAGTACTGCTCTTTTCGTCAACAATGTGTAGAAGTCCCCTGTAACTTACAATTTCGCATCCCGTGGGGGTATTTGTCCGTCTTCAACGACATATCCCAGGAAGGTGACTTTGGCTTTGGCAGATTCACTTTCAGCTAGGTTTACAAACCGGTTTGACTTCCGAATTCGATCAAACAAGCCCGATAAATGCTGTAAATATTCAATCCATGAGAGACTCTTAGTCACCAGGCACAATATACACCAGGAGAAAGTGAGGTCTGCAGATGCTGGAGATCAGAGCTGGAAATGTGTTGCTGGAAAAGCCCAGCAGGTCAGGCAGCATCCAGGGAACAGGAGAATCGACGTTTCGGGCATAAGCCCTTCTTCAGGAATGAGGAAAGTTTGTCCAGCAGGCTAAGATAAAAGGTAGGGAGGAGGGACTTGGGGGAGGGGCGTCGGAAATGTGATAGGTGGAAAGAGGTCAAGGTGAGGGTGATAGGTCAGACTGGGGTGGGGGCGGAGAGGTCGGGAAGAAGATCTCAGGTTAGGAAGGCGGTGCTGAATTTGATGGATTTGACTGAGACAATATACACCACACAGTTACATATCCGCCAATTAACCTGTCAGTTAACCTCTGAAATGTGGCTGAAGTGTTTTCTGTACAAACGGCATTAGTTTAAATTTCTGCAGGCCAGTTGGCGTTACAAAATTGCCTTTGATCTTTCTGACAAAGTTCACTGCCAGTAACCTTTGAGGAAGTCCAACTTGGAAATGCAAGTTGCTCCTCCAATCTTTTCCACACAGTCTTCCAGCTGCATATGTATATGCATCAGTCTTTCTAACAACATGGATTTTGTGATAGTCCACACTGTTGTGTCTTTTCTGGCTTTGGCACCATGATGATGGGTGAACTCCATTCATTGAGACTCATTTCGGTTATGCAATTTTGGAGCATACGTGACATCACCTTATGAACGTGTACAACTTTAGAGGGTTATGCCTGCAAGGATGTTGCAAAGTCAGAACAACATCTCCTTTTTCACTTTTATCCTCTTACCAGTCTCCAGTATGGTGTCGTGTTAAAGGCGATGTTGAAATCCACACAAACAACATCAACTTTACTGCCTTCGTTAAAAAACCCGATCACTTGCCAATCAAATATACTTCATCCAATCTGTTAGGCATGACATTCTGTAACAAAACCGTGATGACTATTCCTGATGAAATCTTGCCTGGACAAGTGGCAGTTAACTCTCTCCTTCAGGGTTTGCTCCAAAAGGTTCCCTCCGACTGATGTGAGACTCAATGCTGTGTGATTTTCTGGCTTATATCTCCCAATCTTGCTGAAAGGTGGAACTGCATTAGTCCAATCCACTGCAAACCCAAAGAAGAAAGTAAAACATTGCTCAGAACACCTGTGATTTCCTCCCTTGTCACATAGAGGAACATAAGGTACAAGTGCGTCCTGAATTGGGAATATGCCCACTTCAAGCCGGTCAGAACCACGAACACTTCCTCAGTCCCTGTGCCAAACTTCTTCAGAACCTTTCCATCCCTCTTCCCTAAATCTGCCTCTATATCTTCCCACAAGAGGAATGTTTGCTAGCTGAAAAAGTAAAGTGATTCACTCAGTTACCCCATTAGCTGACATAACTGTACTGTCACACTGGAAGGCGATCATTCAGATATTTTAACTCGAAAACGCTGTAATCAGCCTTTGTGGTTATCAAACACTTTGCTTGATAGCCACAGGCTATTACAGTGAGAAATGGTTTGAATTTTCTCTAACTGAAAAACATTCTTTTTATTCCATCTCTTGTGGAGATTCCTATCTGTTCACATCCAACATGACCGAGATTTTGCTCTCTGTTGTTTATTATATCCAGAACAGAACTCCGGCACAAATCCAAGCACATGATTTCTATATTTATTGACCGACGAAGTCGATGCCAATGGCTCGCATTATAATGGGATTCATCAACAAGAGAACTTTGCAGGATTAACACAGTTCTGTCTTATGTGCAGGGGGTCATTACACAAGCACTGTATCGAGCTTCCTCAGGGGCAAGACCAAAAGATGTTGGAAAGACAAATCGGAGTTAACATTTTCGGTCCAGTGACGCCGTCCTTAGCACTGATGGTTTCCAGTAAAATGTTCGTATACATGCAGAAGATATGTGGGGGTGCAGTCATTAGGAGGAAACAAGATGTTGGGATAGAGCCGAAAGAGAGAAACTAACAGTTGGGCATAGGAATTGATAATGATTTGTTTGGAGCATTAACAACTGTTCACTGAGACTGTTTATGACTAACCATAGGTAGTGTATAATGGCTGCTTTGCTGTGACTAGGCCTGGGGGTGTGTCAGTGGCCAGGACATGGGAGACTTCAGGCCTCTAAAATGACTGAAATTGATATGGAGGTTTGCGGGGTCCTCAAGCAGAAAATCGTCTGTTGCTTTTACAGCATGGGCTGAGATATGGTGGAACACTGCAGTAAGCCTGAGATAGAGACGTTGGCTAGGAAACATGATTCTGTGCGAAAGGAGCAGTCAACCTGAAGCTCAGGGACATATTTGGCAATAGAACTTTGTATTCTGCAAAACGGTCATTCAGTCCACACTTCATTTCCCAAGGTAGTGGCGACCACAATAAGAGCAATGAATCTATTAGACTGGATTGTGCAAAGTGTAGGGAAAGTGTTGCTTCACCTGGAAGGTTTATTTGAGCACTTGTGTACTAAGCAGGGAGGTCGGAAATGGACAAGTGAGGAGAAGCAAGAAGTTTGCAGAAAGGATAGCGTAGAATATATTATTAGAGATGTTGTTAATCAATGGGTAAGAAAGCGACCATAAAGGCACTATACCTGAATGCTCGTACATTTCTGAAGAAGGTTGGGGATATATCGGCATAAATTATCACCAACAAATACGATTTAGTAGACATTGCAGAGGCATGGAGACCGCATAGTCAAGACTGGGAGGTAAATATTCACGGGCATGAGACAATTTGGAAGGACAGAAAGGATGGTAAGGAAGGTGGTGTAACTCAAACATTCAAGGACAACCTCAGACCGATGCTGACAGATAATATACGTTCTATGGAGAATAGGTTTGAATCCATTTGAGAGGAAATTAGAAGTTCTAAGAAGAAAATGTCACTGATTGTCGGAGTTTATCCGTCTCCATATTTTCAGATCACATTGGGGAGGGCAGTATACAAAGGCATACATAATACCTGAAAAAAATGATATTGGCAATTATCAAGCAGGATTTTAAACAACATGTTAATCGGTCGAAGCAGCTCAGTCAGGGTAGCCATGACGAGGAGAGTATTGAGTATCTGCGATAGATTCCTCAAACACTGTGCAATGGAACAGGTCAACAAGGGAGAGGCCAAATTAATTTGATACTGGGTAATGAACACACCAAAGTATTAGATATGGCGGAAGGTGAGCACTTTGGCAATAGTTACCAAAATTCAGTTATGTTTACTTGAGCTTTTCAATGGGATAGTAGTACAGCGGATGGCAAGCGTTACTGCTGGGGCAAAGAAAATTGCAATGCGATTAGATAAGATTACGCATGCACTGGTTGAGCAAGGAAACGGCAGGGAATGGGCAGAATAGAAATGTGGTGCTGATTCAAGGAGCAGGTTCTGTGTGTCTTTGATAAATATGTACCTGTCGGTTTGCTCACTGAATTGGAAAGTTCATTTCCAGACGTTTCATCACCCTACTAGCTAACATTTTCAGTGGGTCTCCAGGCGAAGCCCTGTTCATGATTCCTGCTTTCTACGTATATGTTTGGGTTTCTTTGCGTTGATGATGTCATTTCCGTTGGTGATGTCATTCCTGTTCTTTTTCCTCAGGGGGTCGTCGATGGCGTCGAGCTCGAAGTGTTTGTTGGTCGAGTTCTTGTCGGAATGCCAAGCTTTGAGGAATTCTTCTGCATGTATCTGTTTGGCTTGTCCTCGGATGGATACGTTGTCTCAGTCCACTGTCGTGTTTGTCTAATGCAGTGTTTGTTACAGTTCTTGCACGGTATCTTGTAAATGTCATCATCTTTTGCATGTGGACAAATAGGCAGAACACGAGACACCAGGATATATGAACATCAACTAGCCACAAAACAACGTGACCCTCTCTCACTGGTATCCTTACATAGAGATATGGAAAAGCACCACTTTGACTTGGACAACGCATCCATCCGAGCACAAGTGAAACAGAGACAGACACGAGAATTCCGAGAAGCATGGCATTCCAACCGGAAATCTATCAAAACGCGCATCGAGGTAGACCCCATCTACAACCCCCTGAGAAAAAGAACAGGAAATGAAATCACTACAGGAAATGACATGACCAACCCATAGAACCCCAAACATGTAAATGGAAAGCAGAAATCA